>NW_019213291.1:314110-417549 GCF_002532875.2 Varroa jacobsoni | reverse complement strand
TGAGTGTGTCTGAGATAAGCAACTGTAGAAGTCAAACCTCTGGTGTTTTTGCAAAACTTAGAATTTTGAAAAGCGTTTAGAGAAAAAGGGCAATTTCTGGCAACACAGAACGCCTTTACATAAGGTTATGATCAGATAGTCTAGATGTGATTGCAGTAATAAAATGTATATGGCTGAACACAAGAAGAAAAGACGTTCGCTACTAGCGATCTACTTTCCGTTTTACCATCTATTGAGAACGTATTTTTTTAATTAGTATCTATTCAAGTTGGATACATAAAAAATGTACCTTAAAATAATTGTTTATATCTTTATATATAGAACGTTATATACATATATGTATATAAAACATATAGAACGTTACCCCGGAGCCCGAATTTCATTTATGCTAATGAAAAAGAAGAAAAAAAAAATAAAAATAAACATGCTCATAGGACCAGCTTCAGGGAGCGTATGGTGGCTGACGGCAGAAGCTCCTACCCATGCTCTTCATTATTGCTTAACTCCGTCGCATTCTCGTGGTCGTTTGAGGCGTATTTGGTGTATGGCCACCAACAGTAGCTGTCCCTATGCCACTTCTTTCATCGTTGCAATTGTCACGATTCCTGATACCTGCTACAACATAGGTAAGTGACATACCTACTTGCGTAGCGTCCCTTCTCCGTAGTGAGTCCTCTCCACTGGGTAAGGGAGGCTATGAGCACGCGGGTTACCGGCCCAGCAAACGGCCAGCAGCTGGGCAGGTTCCAGACAGTGGGCCCCGCAAGCAGCCAAGACATGGAGCGTCTACCTGTGTGAACGCAAGGGATCGGCGATTGCAGACTGGGAAGTTTCGCTTGAATTTCGCTTTGAGAGGAAGACCCTAAAACAGCTCTGTAGTGGTAGCAGAAGACAACGTAAAGATAAACGAAAGATAAAAGGTTGCCTACAAATGGCTTTGTGTTTCGACAGCGCCACGGAAAAGTTCTAAACTTGAGACAAATTTAAAGTTATTCCATGCGTCCTGTCTATTTTGCTAGTTCCCTGTTCGGGTCAAGACGCTTGGGGCTGAAGGTGTCGGCTAGCGTGTGTGGCGAAGAGAAACAAGTTGTTCGAACTGCCTCTACTAGCAGGTGAATCGAATCAGTGTACATGATGGAGTAGAGTAAGGATTTAATCTAGGATCAGATCACAAAGGCAAGCATTCGGCAACAACATAATACAGACGGCACGAGTTGCTTCTCGAATCGCAGCAGACCTAGAGGTGTTGAGTACCGGCAGTACTTACTGGGGAACTAAGCAGTTATCGTTGAAAAGTTTAAATAACCTCATCGATTTCGAAAAAAAGCCAGGATAACATAGTGAGGTCTCCTCACGTACAGCTGTAGTAAGTAGTGTGACTCAGTTATACGTCCAATACTGAACAAACAGTAAAAGGAAAACAGCAACACCGGATTGGAAGTCGCAGTCAGTGTGAAGCCAGGTCGTTTCTATATTCTAACTTGCCTACAAAATAAGCTATCTACCTATTTGTCCTTCGATTTCCTTCCTTCTCTTCAACCCATTTGTCTCTCATTCCTTTAACGTCGAGACAACCTACCGAATCTGTTTATAGGGGACGTCGCTGTTTCCAGCTCGCTTTCACCATTGTGCCAAATGAGCTGCTGCCGCTTGGACGACGCATCATAAGCAAAGCTATGAATAACAGAAAAAAAATTAAACAGGAACCTAAAGGCAAAGAAAACAGTTCGCTAGGCTAATTCATTGATAGTCAAAGAGGAAAAAAAGCACGAAGAAAGTGACGCGTATCACTATTGTTAATGCATGCTTCGTCACAAACCACTTTTACTGCTCGCTGCGATTTCACCTAAGTAGTGGCAGAACCAGCAAAAGTACGGCAGTGCTGAGAACTTTCGTGACTCATTTAGCACGAAGAAGGGGCTAACTGATCCGAAATAACCATCAATTATAGAAGGACACAGAGACAACAACAACAGCCGATGGTGCAACTATTATCATTATCACAACAGCAAACTTGCAAAACTTAATCGTCGGCGTAAGCTTGGTGCAACTTTTATCGCGCATCTACGAGACATCACTCGGCTACTGTCGATCAATCAATCGTCAATCAAAGTCAAGCTCTGTTGACCGTATCGTTCGTATCGGCGTACCACAATCACATACGTGACAATCCTCTATCCCATGGAATTGCCGTCTTTACTCGCACTGCCAGAGTTAGCATTGTCAGCAACAGTTGCATCAGAAATAACAAGAGCTACGCTACAAACAGCGAGAGCCACGCATTGATGTTTAGTCTATCATATACACATTTACATATCTAGCAAGCGCAAACTTTATTGAATCCTAGAGTTAAACTAGAACAAACGACGGGATGACGGTAGTACTAGTAAAAATAATTTTACGCAAGAGGAAACCTGCAACTAACTAAAAAAGCGCCTAAAAATAGGCGAAGAAGCACCCAGTAAGAAGCAAACTAGCCTATCCGAGATCAGCAAAGGAGATAGCCATTGTTGCGTTAGTACAAAATGACTAGTCATCTTATCTCGAGCGAAGTGGCCTGACGCATGCCCTACAAACAATAGCCCGAACGAAAAAACTTTCAAAAAATACCAAAAAATCAACAGTGACAACAAACGGCACCTTTATGATACGCTGACGAATCAAGCACTTTGAATAAGCGTATCCGATATATTAGACGTTCGATTGGTTTTGTCGCAGTGTGAGCACTATCGCTAAACAGAATAAATTCGTCACCGTAAAATACTAAAAATGAGCTACGGGAAAGACAGAAGTCGAAACTGGATGTAACAGTAACAGAAACAGGAAATAGTAATAGCCTGTGGAGCTAATAACAGGAGAAAAATAAAACCCTGTTTTGTTGTCACCTGTTCTATTATATTGGCTCATTTTATCTGAGATTTAACTCGTTTCGGGATTTATTCAGACTTGCTCATTTGGTTGGTTAATTTGGACTTGATTTTTAAAAGTGCAGCAGCAGAAATAGCGGTAACAATACGACTGAACTTATCTGTCAGCAAAATTGGCCCACGTACCTTTTGTGAGGATCTCCAAGTTGATTGATGGATGCTACGTTGCCTATTTTCTTCATTGGCTTTGTATCGGCTATTGATTGATGAAAATTGTATATATGAATAGTAATAATAAAGCTAATAACAAAAAGTGACGCCGTGATTTATGTGGTCGAGTGCGTTAAACACGATGTATCCTAAATTATAGTGAGCTATTATAATCGTGTTAGTGTGAGACAAACGACGTTCGTTTGAAGACGCTGATTCTTTTTGTGTTCTTGTAAATTCACCGACGTACGGAGCAGTTCGCCTATAGACGACAAAAATGAAGCTGATTCTGACGATTGGCTTCATTTGTACAGTGATACCAATCAGCATCTCGCTCAGATCGTAAGTTTTAGGCGCGTGCCCACACAGACATGGGTAAAAAACACTTTTTCCATTCGTTGAATCATTAGTAATTGATGAATGCTACTTTGGATAACGAGAGACGAGATTGCGGGAGCTTGAAGTTGAATTTGTGGGTAATCACAAATCTTTGTGGTATAATTATCACACTACGAGACCAGATATCAAGGTGACCCTTTGTACAGCTAAAGTAACAATAAGTAACTTAAAAAGTAAAAGTAAAAGAAAATCAATCTAGTGTTGTGTTAACCTTTTTAATATTTATCGTGTTTTTACTCTGTCAGAAATAGAAATAGTGTAAAGTATTCTCTATAGTCTTTGGAGAAAATAACCTCATTTTGAGTACAGAGGTCTTCTACCAAAAACACTACATATGCGAAAATACAGGCTATACTATTCGATATATGATATGCTACATAACAGGAAGTGGAAGGTGCACAGGAAGTACTTAAACATCGTTGAATTCTTGCTGGGGAAACTAACCTCATATGAATTAGTTTGGTCGATCGCTTCTATATAGTGGACTGTTACTTATGGTTTCACGACGTTTGGAACAAACAATCCATTAAATTTCGAAATAATAATAAACACGTGTACAAATCTGTTAAGGTTTATTTCGAAAAATTGCCGTTCAAAACAAAGAAGTTAACGTAAGACTATTGTTCTTTCGAATTATTGGTGGTCTTGCTAGCAGGTAAATTTATGCGTAGTCGCATGTATCATGATATGATAAACCAATGAGTAATTATGCTTCGCTTATCTCTGCCAATCATTTTCTTGGATCGTCAGAAAATCAACTTTGCCAGTGTTTGGCAACATTATAGCATAAAGTTGATTTTGGCGACTAGCATGAGCTGCATTTTGATACCGATTTCCATTCCGCCCGAGTTAGAGGTATGGTAATTGTGCGGTGCTGTCCCACATAAAAGTACAGCCTGTAGACATAAACCACGATGACAACATTTGAAATTTCTCTGACCTACGCTCAGAAGCCAAACGAATACGGATAGTTACTCCCAGTGGAACAGTTGTTATAAAATGGATGGCCTTTTGTTGCTGCTGCTGCTGCTGCTACGGACAGAGCACTTATCATTGATAACAATAGAGAAAAGAAACATGGTCCCCAGTAGCAGTCTGTTCGTTGGTCTGAAACATGTGCGATGGAAGTATCACTATTATTATTATTAGATACTAATTGATGTTGCTCTCGACACGTCGCCGCCGTTGTTATTCATAAAGTTCAACACAGATAAACAGTATATGCTTTTTCTAGTTGGTCTACGTATTAAAACACTATGTCATAGTGCGTTTTTGTGTGGGCGTGTATCCACACACACACACACACACACACACACACACACACGTGTCCTCATTTCGTTTTTGTTCATACTACGATCGTTTTTGAATCGCTGTTTCACTTAAAAGACGGATTTATAAGTAAAATGTAACGTCTAGTAGAACATAGAGAGTACAATGATGATGGTGAGTTTTCGGTGAATTATAGGTGCATTGCTTACCTTTCACCTTAAAAGTTAGCTGTCCAAGTTTAACACGACAATCTCTTGTAAACTATTGTCTTGAATATAAGCAGAGAGTATTATTATTATTTTTGTTCTGCATCATACCGGATTACTACAAGTACCTATATACGTACAAAAAAAAACTATCGTGCATTTGTCATACTTAAAATGAAAATAAACAAACAACAAGCAAATAAGCGTTAAACTATTGACACTCGACGTCTCTACCATTGTTCCAATAAAACCGTCCACTTTCAAAAGCAATACTGTCATCGGCCATTTGCGCCATCACCCTTATTCTGGCCAGGGCCAGTTTTAATAGTAATGCATACGTGTAACCACTTATTTGTTACAGTAAAGGGCATAAAAGCAAAACTTTGACTAGGAACGACGAAGTAAGAGGGCAACACAGACAGACAGACAGACAGACAAAACGATGCTTATCGAAGCTACTCGCATCAGTGGCGTTTTGCGACGGGCTTATGAAGATGCAATGGGATAATCACTAAGTGACGTCGGCTGAGGGCGTTCTGTCCCTAACCTCACTAAACTGTGAAAGGCCGAAGGCGGGGGCTTGCCAACAACAACAACGATGTTTGAGCTACCAAGGTTGAGAAGAGAGTAAGGCAAGCGGAGACGGTCCGAAAGAGACTATGGTCTTCTGTTCGATATGGGCACGTCTGATTGCGGGCGTTCTTCGAAGTCTGAATCAGCAAGTGGGCCTGAGGCTTTTACCAGCATGCTACTGATGGCAAAGGACGAAGTCAGAAAATTTTGCTGCAATTCACAAAAGATGTTAAAAATAGCCGCATGTCGACTTGTAGTAACAAACTGAGGCACAAAAGGTGGAGGGGCAGAAGAGAAACGATAGACAAAATGTGGCAACTATTCTGAATCGATGCATTGATTTTTCTGATAGAGCCGTCCAAAAAAATGGTACCAGAAGCCTTCAAGCATTGAGCATACGGTGTCACTAGATGACAATATGCGTACTACAGGGTACGACGATTATCTGAACTTCTGGTACACACTTTGCCTTGGGCAAGGTCGCCGCTGCAAGCAGTCTACTTTTGTGTAACGTAAAAATTGACTAGACATCCGTGCCTGCAATGGATCATAATACAAATATCATACATGACCATATATATAATTTAATATACGACGGTGTAATTAGTAAGTGTTTATTGTTTCGGTGCGTTGTGTGGGGAAAGACAGAGTGATGCTCGCAATTAAGAAGTACTTGCAGCGATTGGGTATGGAACTTTTCTTAAGATTTTCCAGCTTATTTCTGCTCTTTTCATCTATCTGTTCATTGCGCCAGGAATAACGGAACCGGACGGAAGCGTTGAAATCAAAATAACCTTGATCTCATTGAATGGTCACTTTGCTTTGAGGCAACAAGGTGCACCCAGAAAAACTGTCTCTGTTGTACAAGGACGTACGAAAAGTTTCTGTTAGCGTTGCGAAGATCTTTTTTCTTCAATGAACGTGTTTAAATCATAGAATAATGCAAAGATGATTTGATTTCGTGAATTTACGGCATATTTTGTTAAAGACTTCTGAGCAACTAACAGTTGCTTTGAATAATAGCTCAAAAAATATAGCAACGCAGTCACATGTCGGGTGTTCATTTTAATAGAAACAAGTGAGATTGTTCTAAAATACAAAAAAAATATTTGCTGGTACTTTGTTCATTCAATACGAATAGTACAACGACTGTGGCTTGGATTGATAAAAAAAAAAAACTGAGAATGACGTGATCAAAATGTTTACAAACAAAGTCCGCTCTGTGACTCATTTATTCAAAATGAGAAATCTTGAGCGACTGCAGCTCAGCATTATCGGCGATATTGCTCGCACTATGTTTTTATTACGGGCGAAGATCTAGTCACCCGATTTACTGCCACCTACAAAACATAGTTTATATATGCTATCGGTTTTCCAAATGCTTGCACGTCTATCCGTTAATCAGAACTGTATGTGTGCTCAACTGAAATATCCTATATCAATTAGTATATCTTTAAAAGCTATTCCAGTTCTTCATGAAGTACTTATACATTTTTAGCCTCCTCAAGGGTCTGACTGGCTGTTGCAAAACGCAAAAACGACTGAATTGGAGACATGAGGGATTCCGATATCTTCGTTTTATTATATATATATATATATATATATATATATATATATTTCCAAGAGCTAGTCGCCGCTTATAAGGATCGATATGGAATCCTCCGCACAAACGGAATAAGGTTTTTAGGTTAGTTCTCTATCCCTTTATGGGCTGCAAGCAGACAAAGGCTCATCGAGAAACAGCCGAGATAACTTTTCGGGAGTTGGCAGTGTAGCTCAAGGTTACTATAACAAAATTTTCTATTCGGTTGAACTTACTTGTCGCATATGGCTAACCCGTTGATAACGGTTTAGCTCTTTATCAAACAAGAATAATGTGATATTCGAACTTCACTGCCGTATAAAGTAAATGCCCACTTAATTGATCTCTCTGCAACAGCCCAGCAAAACAGTGCGCATCTCGAGGACCATGTATTTTGGCAGAATTGGCCCTTGTGCTCCATAGAATTAACACAGTATGTTGCTCAATGTAAAGCATGAAATAACGAATCTGGCTGAGGTAGGCCCTGCCGATTACCAAGTACCGGTTACATCTTTTGTCAGTTATGATGGATAGGACAACCGACAAGCAACAAATGCTGCAACGACGTCTAATTGCTACGCCGAAAGTGAATTAGGTCTCGCTGAATCGTAGCAATACTCCCTTGACTTACTGCCAGCTAATTATATAAACATGTCCAAATTGCTATTTGTACCATGTTAATCCCACGGTGGAGCTCTTACTATTTATGCGAGCTGCTGCTTGCAGAATATTATACAGTGTTTCGAATCGATGACCGTTTTTCATGCCGTCCGGTACATCGACGGCAAAAGAGCTCACCAACGATCCTGTTTATACATTCGTTATCCATATTTACACGAACAATTATTAGAAGTTACTTAAACTTACTTAGTTGGGTTAAATGACGTAGTTGTCTACAATATAACTGTTTGTTTAAACGCAATAGAACACTTTTTGTATGAATGAGGTTGATCGTTCGCCACTTCAGTCGCTAGCGGTTGGGTGTCAGGGCCAACTCCGGGGGCTTATCTGCCCCGCGGCTCCGAGTCTGAGCGTTGTTTCGAATCCTTAACGATCTATATTATCCTAACACAACCGCTAGGTAACACAGTTCAAACACACAATATACACTACTCGTATCGTTGCCACCCGACAGGTAGCTTATTCTTACGGGGCCGTTTAATTGTATTGTCTAGAAAAGCAGTCGCAACCTATCGAAACAGTCGATGTAAAACGTAAACACTGATTTGTAATTGTACCAACAGCACATCAATAATACTATATATTAAACATAATCCTCTATAGTTTGAAATCTTTTTGGTGTACCTTGGTGTTTTTCCTTGAATAATTGTTCCCTAGGCATTTGCCTTTCAGAAGACCCAATTCTTGTGACATAGTTTGAGCCTTATTGTCATCCTAGTTTTGACACTGGCCAATAACGACAGCAGCATTGACGTCCAAGCAGAAGGCAGGTGATCTGGCAACATTTGAAAGACATTAATTGTGCTAGAACGAACACTGAACCTGCGATAAAAATAGAGAACTTCTGCATATTCTAATTGCATTAAGTGTAGACGGTCTTCATCGATGGCATCGAAATGCATTAAAAAATAATCAGCGTAAAATTAGTTATCAGATAAACGATGCTTGATGTTGATGATATGCTCGTAATGAGATGGTGGAAAACCGGGACGTCGTTCCTGCAGCCTATAAAGATAATCATCATCATCGGCAGTATTTTTCAGTGGCCATCAGACTGGTTCTAGCAGAGCTGCTAAGAGAGAACAAAGCCGAGCGCATCAGATTTAGAACATATACATTATATTTCCTATTATCAGACGAGTTAAATCTACATCGACGTGCACATAGTAAGTTGTATATCTATCTACCTATCGGCTCGAATACCTGTGAGTATTCTTGGTTGCTTGGTTTCACCCGTGAAAGAAACTTTATGGTAAAAATAACTCACACACAGGAGGACTCATGTTCACGCTTGAAGCCTAAAAACAATCTTGTGCTGCTGGCCACGTTAGGCCAAGTGGGGTTCGTTTCCCTCGTTCTCGTACTACTGATAACGTAGCGATACCGAAATGGGTACCACATGCGTGAATTGTGGGTAAATGCTTCGCAGACTGAACTTCACCATTGTTAATTTACCTACGTACCACGTATGCTACGATTCGTCATAACAGCGAAAGTCTATACAAGACAGGCGCTCCTCACGGTGAATAGGAAACAGTCGATTGCAGGTGCCTACGACGTCCATGTCCCACGAAGAGGGTCTGGTACAGTTACGCGCTTACACAGGAATAGACTTCCGCGTTTGGACGCCTGAAATTTCACTCGTCGGAACATGTGGCCATTAACAATTGTGGCGTACTACATTAAAGTTAACTATTTTACAATACTCAGTGTCGAATACTCCTGACGTAAGCGGCGAGACGGGTGGACAGCAAGCAGATGGACTGACTAAACACCCATTTTCTTTTCTCGTCACTCATATGACAATCAATCGGCCAGAATGAACAGTATGTAAGTGAATGGATGCGTTCATGTAAACAAAAGAACCAGCACATTTCAAGCTTGTTTTCATTAGTCATGGCTACTGCAGTGTTAACTTCAATTAACAATATTTTTGTCAGGGTAACAAGCGATGATCACGAGTGAGCATGGCGACCGGGTGACAATTATTACCCGGTTTCTATACTATTCAATACAACCAATATTTATATTCTAGCTAAAATGCAGCCAACAAAAAATGTATGGATAATTCTTAGGTTAGGCCATAGGTTAAGCTATAGGTTATTCGCAATGTGGTATGCCTTTGTAGAAAATTGCATTTCACTCTATGGTGATTTGGAAGGAATGAAAAAAAAAAACGCGTATTTTTTTCAGTATGTTCAAAAGAAGAAGAAGAAGAACCAGAGTGAAGCTTCGTTCCTTTTCAACATGCCTTTTATGTCTAGGACGAGGTGCAAACTTGTATGACCGGTCATCGGTTGACTGACTTCGCGAACATCCTCGATACTTCATTATGTATATGTGTACATATGCAGAGCTTTCATAATGCCATATTCATCGTAACGGTATTGTGCATATATATGATGACAGGACCGCCTTAATAAAGAATAGCCGAATTAGTATCTGCAACTTGACAAGGTCGTCTTCGCTTTCATGTTTTAACGTCACGTTTTGTAATCAATGACGAAAAATCATTAGCACAGACCACATCATCTGTGCATATAATCGCTCAAACACACGACTGTGACGGTTATTAAAACGTAAGCGAGAAGTTACGATGGGCAGAGCGAGACTCTTTTTTAGATGGGGTAGCGTCTCGTCGTCGTAACTGCCGTCAATAGGCAAGCGAGCAGATTTCTGCGAGGTGGCCCTAAAGCGTCTGATAACCACAATCGATTTGTCTGTATAATTTTACTGCCTTTAGGATCCGCTACGGTAGACCATATCCGATTGGCTTGATGGTTTAATGAGGCATTTTTCGAAATCGGTCAATTTGGTTTGCTATTAGGCAGCTTGATAGTATCAAGAATACGATTGGGAATCCTTGTTAATCTCTACGGATATCGTATTCGGACCTATTTGTGCGTAAGATATAAGACGCGTTACGCCTGCGCTTCTGCATATTCCTATTGGAGTACTGATCTGTAAAGCACGACAACTGGTAATACGGGTGATAGCACATTTTGTTTTGACGAAAAAAATATACTCGTTAGATAATAACATATGGTCTAGATTGTATAAGCTTAACTTACTGATGATCAAAGTAAAAATTACATCATTTCATAAGCGAATCTTAGAGCTCTGGTTCAAGGTAATTATCAGATGAGCTCAGCTGAAGATTTCCGTTGTTTCCGTTCTCTGTTGGTAGGTACGATAGCTTCCTATTACAGAGTACCAAGTTATCATGACATCACGAAATGACGCAGGCGACGATTGTATACTAATACAATGCAATTTCATATTGATCCAGGCCAGGGTAAATAAAACACTAGCATTGAATGAAATTGTTTACGGCAAGCGTCAGGTGGCTTTCGTGTGAAAATTTTGCTTCGGACTTTACACCAATTTATGATAATTATTTTTGCAAAGTGCAAGAAAAACTTCTGTTTTATTGGCTAAGTGCAAGTTACCGCGTGCGTTTAGAAAAATTGCCAGCTTTTTAAGGCTTTGCGCATTGTTCAATATAGCAAACTCTAATAGTTCCAATGCAGCAGCCTTCGACTAGAACTAATGAACACCTGGCTAAATTTGCATAGTTCTGCCATGCTAAGGGCCTCCAAGTATATATATAGGTAGCATTCTCGGAATCATCGCACGAAGCATGTCCGAACATGTCTAATCATGTTTTCGACCTTTAAAAAGGTCGATAATGCCGGCCTAGCTCTGAAACCATCCTCCGAAAATGATGTTAGTGCGTTGAAGTTACTCAGAAGTATGGGCGAGTTTGGCTTTACTGGCAAGCGGTGCGTGTGTCTCTGTTACTACGAAATAGCGGTCCAATCATTGTTGAATGTCAGCTTTTCCTACTCGATGTTAATTTTTGCATGAACTTTCTCAGCGTGACTTGTATTAGTTTCCATTGTTAAGAATCCAGACAGCAGAATTCGACAAATGTCGACATGAGGCTTTTAGTCGGTGCAGATCTTACCGCTATAGCATCAACGCGAAGCAATATAGGTTGGCCATCGAGAGATATTAACTAAATTTATGACCACTCGTTTGCATGGGTCGTTTCCGATACTGTTCGGCTATTGGCCTTTATTGTTCATTAGGCACCACGACCTTAAATGATTGCGATGTAACTGCTAAGCCTTCGTTCACAAAGATGCTTAGAGTGCAAAACGGCCAAATATACTAACGAAAATTGAAAGAGTACTGTTGAATAGCAGGCTTACTTGTTTTGTTGATTCCTTCAGTTCGGTCGTATTTAGAGACCTTGCTATAAGGGAGTGCGGCAAACGGTAAGCCACGGCCGCATGGCATCAAGCGATGTGTTAGACTTATTTTAGCTTGGCAGTGATAGTTCCAACACTGGAAAAACGCTAGAATTAAAATTGCTATTTTTCCCATAGTCAGGACGGACCTTATTTCTCAAATTGTACCGCTTCGATTTCAGCATGGTGCTGCTTAAATTTGCCCCTATCGATATCCCAAACTAATAATAAAGATAATCTAGCCAATCT
Source organism: Varroa jacobsoni (assembly GCF_002532875.2). Taxonomy (NCBI): domain Eukaryota; kingdom Metazoa; phylum Arthropoda; class Arachnida; order Mesostigmata; family Varroidae; genus Varroa; species Varroa jacobsoni. The sequence continues at coordinate 405,260 of NW_019213291.1, read as the reverse complement.
GTTAAGATGTCTTTCGACGTGTTACGCGGTCGGTCGGTCGGTCGGTGTAGGTAGCTTTCGCGTTTACCCTTGCTGCATTAAAAGCTAGCCAGTGTCATAAATTATGTAAAATGTATATAACTCAAGTTCTTTCCTTGCTCAACATCGACGTGAAATACGCCCAGGGTGTTAGTATACGTGTAATTAAGATAGCAGCACAACGAAATATCGTTAAGATTATAAAGCGTATTCAGTGTCGCAATCGACGAAGAAGTCACACGAAAAAAAGTTCAATTCATACGAGAGCGTATAAAGTAGACAAACCCATACATAACTTGCTGTAGCCGTAAATTGATTTGTTCTGAGTAAAAAAAAAAAAAAAGCAGCGAAAAATCCTCTTATGGCTGCGCGTACTGGTGCAGTTGACTGCAGCAGCTGTTATAACAGCCAAAGTACACATGGTCCACTGTCTCGCTATAGTATCTCCCCGACCAGCCAGCTAGTCAATGGGATTCGGTTATTTGGACACACGTGCATTTACCCACTTTCAATATCTCGGGGCCGCTAGTTGCAGTACTAAAGGGAATCAGCATACGGCGACACTGATTGTAAATAACGATGTTTTCTTTTCGATTGACTGTCGTTTCGACTGACATTTCAGGCTACCTTGAGTTACTGAGAAATCTGGGTACGCTGTATCAGCCTGCGACCTACCAAATTACATCCAAGATAGGATATTACTATTAATTATGTACGATTAATTTGGCGCAGCCTAAAGTTGTCAGGCATCTCTAAACTACGCTGATGAAACACCGCCATGATGAGTACGCGTCAAATTTCGATATACTCTAGCTCATATCGAAAAATTATTATTATTGTGAAATAGCGTGTTTTTTTGCGATGCACGAGAGCAGTGAATAGGAAATGAACAATTAGGCACACTTCTACAGCGCTCTATGAAAATATGCCTCAACTCAACTCAACTGGGAGAACTCATTCTTCTAGTCGGCATGACTTAATGTCACTTTATGAGCTTAATCAAGACTGGTGCTCAACGCAGGTCGCTTATGCGTCGCGGTACCCTCCTTCCAGGGCCAGGGTAGGAGGGGTCACAAAAGAAAATCGTTGGATCAATTCACTCGTGTGTTGTGACCAAAGCTATTCCCTTGCCCGGTTTCAGTGAAGCCTCTACCCGTTGGAATGTAATTTCGTCGTATATGGGCACAGATACAGCATTCAACGAAGTAAATCGACCCTCCCTTTTCGTTCCCAAATAGTTCGTATGGCGTACGTTTTTAGGGGCTTCTAGACACGGGGCTCGTGCGGTAGACAGCTACTATTTTTCAATGCATGACACGTTTGAAATCTCCAAAAGTCAATGAGACATCCTTTTGCACATTATGAATCAAACACCTAAATCCGCAATAATTTTTACACAGGTTTGCAGTAGTTACTAACGAAGTTGGAACATTAATGATTTTTTAATTAACTTCATTTACAACAGAATTCCTAATGAGGTTTGTGTCAGGTCGCAACATTAGTAATGAAGATATTTTTTTGCGGAATAGAAACGAAATCTTTCCCTTTTATCAAATTATCTTTATTGATTATCACCTTTTTCAAAGAATTTATCATCTGCCATTTTTATAATCTTTTTCCATTTTCCAATTTTTATATAATCAATATTTAGAGATTTAGTTTTGCCAATAATTTTCATATCTAATTTTTGAGCTTCTACTACCGATCGATTGTAAAACCCTTTTCGCTGTCGAATGTATCGTTACGAATGTGATAGGAGAAAATATATATTGCTGGCCGAAGATTTGTGGTGAACGCAAAGGAACAATTTAGTAAGTTCCTGTAGGACAGCGTTGTCACATGTGACCTGACATCGTCGTTCAGAAGAACGACTTTGTTTTATTGATGGGGTCGTTTCTTTCTTTGTGTAAGACAGTTCCAGTCTCACCAAACGCAAACCCTGGCTTTTCTCCGATGGATGTATGTATCGACTTTTGGTAGAAGCATATCATTAGCTATCCACATGTTTCGCTGTTTACTATCGCCATGGAGACGCTATAGCTGGTCAGCCGTGTGCAATTCCGTGTGTAAAAACCGTCACAATTTAGTTGTACATGACCTCTGGTGAAGTTTTTGAGGCTTAAGAAGTAGCCGCGTTTCTTTGTGGGCTCTATCTAACGTACAGCACGCTCAGACTCTTAATTTTTAATAAAACTGCCTAAATCAAGACATCTAACAACGAGGTTTTAGATTTAGCTTATCAACCAGTTTACAAATTATCTAACACCTCGACTGGGGTGGGGGTGTGTTCTCCAGATCCAAAATCACATATCTGAACCTCTGAGAGTATAAATATCTTAAATTGGTTCGGTAGTTTTTTAACCCTGAAGACAGGCGGGAGTGGGTATCGAAGATACACTCTTATTACCGGGGGTATATATACTCTGAAACTTGAAAGTTTCGCTTGCTGCACGATAAGTGTAGAACCAGTCTACGGAAAAAAAGAGTATATAAGGGTAAATAAACAGTCGAGAGCTAAAGACGAAACATTTTGCCAAGAAGTAGCGAGAACGTGCGCCTTAAACTTGTATCAAGTTGATAATACGATATATATATATATATATATATATATATTATGAACGTTTTTTTTTGTTATAGTTATTTTACTATTTAAACAGTGCACATCCAATAAATTAAGACACGACTTGGTAGGCCGTTTCACAAGTTCATTTTTTTGTAAAACAAAATTTAGAACTTATGGTGTTGGAAGCAGGAGGTTCAGTTTCGAAATATTGACTTAGATCAGTTACTTCACAATATTTTCGCGCTGGACAAATTCGTTGCAAGGTTGTAAATTTACTCCGTTACCCAGAACAGACAATCTACACTGTCGTTAGTCCCATGACGGTTTTCGTAGAGTCCGAAGATGATTATAAGACGCCGATTGAAAATATTCACAATGAAAGCTAATTTGAGAGCGTCAAAGCATACCTAATGATATTGACATACTGAATTGGAATTAAAAAAAGAAATTGGAAACACGCATGTTGGCTAGTTCACGAGGGTATCAGAGCCACTTCCGATATCAGATACTTTCTGAAAAAGCAAGACTCAATTATCATAATACTATTATATAACTATGTTTTAAAGCAGTTTAGGTATGATTTACTCGATCGTTTTTGACTGTTTTTTTTTAACGAAAACCCTTTACCGCTAATGCAAAAGCCAGTAGTCGGCAAAGTCAAATATTAGGTTCGCCAACTACTCCAACAATCCTCCCCCTTTACGAATCTTTGATGAATGCTCACGTCTTCAGAAAATAAATAAGAAAAAGTGGTATCACGTCGCTACACGTCTTCCGTAAAGCCAAATCTTTACAAAGGAAGTATTGAGAAAAAAGGTTTTCAATCTACGGCTGACTCCTTGCATATTAAATGACCCCGGCTCGTCTCCGGTAAATTTACTATGGAGATCGGCCAGGAAGGCACCTACGGCATAACTGAGTTTAGTTGAATCTTCCGCCGAAACTTGCAAAGAGCTGGTTTACTATGCGGAGTGTCAACCACCACCTTAAAGTACGATATGTTAGGTTTTTTTCCATCGGCTGTTGGCTATGCGGTCCGTTGGGAAGTGATATAAACCCACGATGCTTGTGCCTCGTATGCACAAAGAGACGCGCAAAACGTGTCGTTTATTGCAACTGTTGCAGCCTCCGCCACTGTAAAAAGCGTTGCTCCATGCATACGGCCATCTTTGTGCAAGGTAACGGTTTCTGTCGCTGCCGTATAAAGTGAGAAGGGAAATAAAGAAATAAATTTTTTTAGCCCTCAGCGCGAATTGGGTCCTAGTGGGATAAGTCTTAAGTTTACCCAGTGTACATAGCGTGCTCCCCGACTAGATCATCCCTCTTGCCGTCATGTCCAAGGCTGAGTTTGAGCCTCTACCAAAGGTAGAACTTTCTAGACTTAAAAGTCCAGAAGCGTAAACGAAGATATATTGTATGCAGTATACTGGTCAAAGCTTTAACGATACAAAGCGTATTGATTACGCACTACTTACAATTGCTATTAAGATATTTTTCACATATTTCGAGCAGGAAGTTGTTTTATGGACAGTTTAGGTTTTCAATTGAAAAATTTTGAGATGAGCACATCAATGACGGGTGTGTTTATTGGCATATGGAAAAACTTGATGCAGCCGTTTTCTCCTGTTTCGACTTATTCCTTTTCATAGGTCATGCAACAAATCGACACAGATCTCTAGTGGAAAAATGCGAATGCAATTCCTCTACGACGTACTGCCTATTCAACGGAATATCTCTCCTATTGCAGGAATATATCCAAGGGCATTACAAACGCAAGCAATTACGAAGATGAGTGCGTTAAGGTAAACTTGGATTTTAGTAATGGAATGCAATTCATTGAAATTAGATGGCGTGGATTACAGAGGTCAGGATTATACTATAAGAAGAAATTGCTACAAAACGTGTGCTAATATGGTATTAGAACGGCTTAGTTTTGCTATTATAAAAAACGATATATGGATTCGTAAGTTCGCTATCGCTCAGCGTATGCTTTTCTTTACGTGCCATTGTCGATTTCAGTGAACTCCTCAAATCAACTGAACATCTAGACAAATATAAACGCAAAGATACAGGGCAAGACCATGACGGCATGCAGTGTAAAATTTGGCATATCCATACACGAAAATACCGTCAGAAGAAAAGAGGTGAGAATATTTTGAGGGACTTGATAACTAATAAACCCCAACTTCTATTACACGTCCAGCGTTATGACCACAACCTGGATATCGCGATTAGAGAGGCCCCTGAGCTACTGCGCCCGTTGATGGATAATGTAGTAGAGATGGTTTAATTAGGACGAACTATTATTTATGAACTATTGATTAGGATATGTAGTCACAATGCCGCCTGAACGTCATCGACAGCGAGCAACCTAGAGACACTCCGAGCTCTGTGGTGAGTACATGAAGAAGTAATCATTATAAGGGAACCCTCCCCATTTCTTAGGTAGCATCTTGCTCACAGTAACCTCTGTACGTTCCTGGTTCTCGTACAAAATGCATCATTCCAGTATCTTGCCAGAAATCATAGATCACAATATAGCTTTTGATATATGTTCGATTTTCGGCACGACGCGATTTCGGAGAATCGTTCATCAATACCTCTGAAGGTACGGTAGGCGTCTTTTTAGGAGTCTCAAAATAACGTTTATCTAAAAAACAGGCTTTCTGCTCAATTCATAACGGTCCAATTTTTTGTTCGGCTTGCCCAGTGAAGGCGAATCCGCTTTATTTGAGCCTTGAATCGAGACTTCCTGATAGGTAAACTGTTTTTAAATCTGGTCTCTTTGGCTCGTGACGAGGAGAGCCTATTTTTTTCAAGTTTGCAAATATTATACGGTTTTTTCGCTTTAAAATATACTTTTTTTAATTCTTGTTACCGATTTTACGGAACAACAGCGGGAGGTTTTCTCTTAGCTTTCTAGCAACCAGATGCTAAGAAACATGAAATATTTCAGGACTCCTGCGTCGTATAAATTTTCTGTTAATCGGCATTTTCTGCTCCTCTATGATGTCCGATCTTTCTCCCGTTTCGACACGTCACGTACGAAAGCACGGCAAAAAAAATTACCACAAAATACTCAAACCAGTTAAGCAAAACTCTCATTTAAGCGCCGGCAACGGTCGTATCAAATAATGTAATAGCACACGCCGGCTGTACACTGTACGAGATATGGATGCTGGGTTCCCCGAAATTTATATGTATATATGACCGGACAATAAGAGTCATATAAGAAGTAAGACTACTTTCCCGGTTTCAAGGAAAAAACCGTAAAGGTTAGTCGTGAAACATGAGGACTCGTATTTTCATAATTTATACATTGGCCTAAAAATAGCCTCAGTGCACATAAAAATCTTATACAAAACAAAGGTATTGAAACAACGCCGGATTGTTGAAATAAGCAAAGGCTAACAACACTGATGACGAGACAAAGGTACCTGTGTATTTTTATGCCGTTTAGTTCAGAAGGACGAGTTAAAGGTTAAATTGCTCAACTAGGACGAAATCATTGTACCACGATAGTTTAACTAGGTAAGAGGTTGTACAGCCTGGATGCCACGTTTGGAGAATTTATGTTTCGAGCTCATCCCGCGCATATATGTACATGTAGCGTATTAGGCTATTACAGGCGAATCCTGCCGACTTTGACTTTGAATAACTTCTGAACTACTTGAGCTAGAATGACGGCTTTTAATTTGGAATTAACTTCTAATTCATTCGTTAATTTAGTTGTCAATACAAGTACTTTCCTTTATTTCAACAAACTTGCTCCGACAGCTTCTGAATAGCTATCTACCTAGCACTCGCGTTCTGATATATAATTTCTCTATCTATGGCTTATCGAAAGGAATTAGGATAGTAGAATATGCTTGCCTACTAGTTGTTTCCTATAGGGCATAAAAGTCTCCGTACTCACAAGAACGTGGATCGGAAGAATAGGCAGGTTGAAACCAACGTTGAACAATCGTTTGCTCAATTCAGAAAGTGTTGGGGTATGGCGGTGGGGTCTGGCGCTGTCATCAGGTAATCAGGTTACGTGATTTCCACTGCTGTACCAAGGGTCCCCGAATCTCTTGAAAAACTCGAGATCGGGGGCTGCATTTGTTGATTCACAGGTGCCTCTAATGCCCATTGCAAGCACTGTTACCATTGACTATTATGTACGAACCTACTAGGTACTGCCACCGAATTCAACCTCCTTTCAGGACAGCGCTATTTTCCTGCCTGTCAGAGGTAGAGATTGAAGCATGCCACGTCTAAAGCGACCCTATGCTCAGGATAGATATTATTTTGATCAACATACCGTAAATTACAGGTGGAATACACCACACGCATTTCCATCTGGCCTGGACTAAATTCTCGGGAAACCCATTTCCTACTCAGTTTCCGTATTTCCGATATTTGGTTTATAATGTTGCTACACATTACATTTGAAATGCCAATTTGCCCGGCAAAGCCTCTAAACTTTAACTTCTGCTTTCGTGAAAAGCCACCTTGATTGTAGCAATGCGTTCCGTGACATATGGTCTCTTTTACGTCGGTCTTCAACACTCCAGTCTTCATTCCCGAGACGTTAGAGTTACGTACGTACTCCTTGTGCAATGTCTTCACTAATCTTCGATGCACTGTGGCCTCCGAAGGGGAACAAAAACTTAACCGTTAAGCGTTTGGCTTCCGAAACTTAAAGATGTTTCTACTTCTAAACTCAACCGGTTTTTACTCATACGATGCCTGAAGGCTGGATTGTTCACTAATCTAATCTGTTGGTAACGCATAGTTTAAAACTTATTTAATTTCAAAGCCCGCAGGATTCATTTGTAATAGCCTAACAGTCTGTCAATGGGAATAAACTGAGGTGAAAGATAAATCTGTGGTTACTAAAGCTAGAATATGTATATGATTGGCTACGCTATATACAAGTACTGTGGTTCTATGATCAATACGTCCCCCAATCTAGAACTCACAGTAACCACAACTATTGTATACGATACTAGGAGACGCAACCAGGACGGACACCGGTCTGGCTTGCTCATATTGTAATGGGTAAGGCTGCGTCCTGTTTTGGAGTTACCACGTCTAACATAAGTATACACTGGTTTTCGACAGCTGCTTATTGCGTGTGAGCTAAATCGTTACCAATATGTCATTTTAGTAGCTTTCTTAAAAAGTTTTATATTTTCAATTGGCACTTGCTGACGCTACATCTGTTATGGTTGTTTCTCTTTCAGTAGGTTGCTGCCGAGCAAGAAGCCACTGAAAGATCTATAAAAATAATATATAAAAAAAAAAAAAAAAAAAAACTAAGCAAGCGTGCAAGAAGAGCGGCAATATCGTGAATAATTTTTAGCTTGTTTACATTTCTCGGCTAGTATCGATTTCATCTTTCAGTGACTTAGTCTGGTGCTTTGAATCACTGCTGAATGAATGATAGCATATAAAGGAGTCATCGAAAAGTAAGAAGCACTTTGTCTCTAATGAGGAAGCACGAAGATGCCGGGCGTAAACGAAACGGCATTTGTATTTTAGTAGTTGTAGCGTTCCCGAAAGGGCAGGGACGATAGACTGGAACCGTTCGTAACTACTCTGTAAAATGGTTCAATGAGGCTTAAAAAGAATTGTTCTCACTATTGATTACCGCGCTATCTTAGTTCATTGCCCTTCGTTTCATATAAATAAAGACACGGTACTTAGACTGCGATACATTTATAATCGATGCTTCGTCCAGGACGAAGCAGCAATTAATCCTGTTTCACGATTTATAGAGTTGCCTACTAAAGGGCAAACTATGTCCAAAATAGTATATTTGGTGAGGCTGAATAGCGTCGACCCATGGGCGAACTACGGAGAAAACGTAAATCCTTTCATACGTTTCGTTAGTGGCAGTATTTGTACCGTTTGGCTAACCGTAGGGTTCCGAGAAGCTCTGAAACCTAGCTTGTATAAGATTTTTCTCTGTGGTTCATTTAGTCGATTTTATTTTGGATTATCTGATAAAAAATGATGTTACTATTACAGTTGACTCTATAGAGTGTTTTAGATTTTTGCTAGAGCGGTTTCTTTTAGCCGATTCAAGTGTTGTTTCGGGTGTCTGTTCGCTTCTAGCTATGATAGTTACGGCGTCGGAGCTCCGTATCTAGTGACTGTTAGCTGAGCTTTTTCATGCTCGGCCACTGGGCTTCTAGATAGTTCGTGACCGTTTTTGGTAAGCCCACATTTCCCTTTCTGACAAATTGCCGATGGTCTTCCACCGTTGTCCATTGTCGGCAATTAAAAAAAATCCGATCGATATTTTTCCTGTATATATCTAATATGATAAAATCCTAATATTTGCATCTTGTACATGTGTCTATCTCAAATGATGTTTTTGGAGTATTTCAGTGCGACCTGTATCGGATAGACACGATAACGTGCCAACTACAGAATAAATTTAACGTCCTAGCCAAATGGCAGGGCTACGTGACAAACGATCACTATAGCATTGGATTAAACGAGCCTGGTAGTCCGTTCAAATAACCATTTCCTTTGAATTCGTTTCATAAAACTCTCTAGAGAACTTTTTGTTATGTTGTACTGTATTCTGCTAGATAACAGTGCTACTCCCTTAAACAATTTACAATATTATAGTTTTTCAATTTACCCTTATTCTGGTGTGAAAATATTAGGTACAAGCTATATTCAAACAATGGTACATAGTAAATTGCAATACAACTATGACATGTTGAAGGCAGCCACTTGTATTGTAATTGTCTAGTCGATTTTAATTATTTGTGACGTACATTTGCTGATAATGCTCGGATTGAAGGCTTATTTTTTCAGTCTATTTTAGCTATAGGCTCGAAGAAATTAGTATAACTGATATGGCGAGACAAGCACATGGAAGGCGAAAAGTCGTTTGCAAAGGTCTTAGACATTTGTTATGTAAGACGGGTAGCGTGGTCAAAGGTTATCTATTGCTCGTAGTTACCAACTCTAACCGTTACTGCTATTGCTGCTGCTATTGTGGTACACTCATAGCTAAAGTCGATTTGATTTCATAGATCGACTGGCCTTCTTGCTGATGATAAGAGTGCAAAAAGAAAAACAATTCTCACTTTGTTTATTTATTTTAGTCGATTTGATGGAATAGTCGGCTAGAGGCAGGCATATGGATACTACTTGCCGTTGAAAGCAACTCACAGACGTGCGCCCGTCAACTGGACGCTATAACATAATGCTACCATAACTGTTTTGCCTAACAGCGGCGAGACGGCCCCATTCTACCGAAATTATCGTTACGATAGGTCCGGCTGCTGGTGATGATTGCTATGTACAAATACGCAAAGGTATAGACACAAGCTTTTAGAGTATGGTCGGGTAAGTACATAGGCAAACCTATACACAGCGGCCAATACCGGCTTGATCCAACGTATGTAACGACAGTGCCGTGAACTGTATACGGCTACACAGAGTTTAAAACGGGACGAACAGTAATTTTGAGAATATATTTGTGTCCTCTAGGCAAAATCAGCGGTTTCTCTTAAGTGCATAATACAAGACGCCAGCAGTCTACGAAACATGGAACGTTTTTGCGTCGGTTTCACATCACGCACCAGTTAGCGCGTGCGTGTGTTGCAAGAGCGCAGTTACCTTACTATTGCCTCACGTATGTAAATGAATCTGATTCATCCAGCACTCTCGAACGATAGTTTAACTTAAAATTTTGACGTGAACGATTAACACTTAGTTCCAAATGCCATGGTTCTGAGAGGCGCTACGAAATACCTACATCATGTGCTGGCTAAATGCACAGCATAACCAGGCGAAGCGGTAGTCAGTGCTGCACACTAAGCGGAATGACTGGAACAACTAGCAGAAAGAAGCGGTTCTATGCGACAAACATGGCTATTTTATAGCTTAATGTATCAGAACATCGTGGACGCACAAACGCTTCTCCGACGTCCATATCTATAAATTACCAAGACATTCTCTTCAAAGATGCACCAAATGTTTGTATCTAAATAGTCACTGAAGTTATGACAAATCACAGAACACTAAGCATCTTCTACCTTCAAAGGTAAACCCAGAGTTGTTCTGATTGGCTAGATAGCAGGTTAGGTATTTAGGTTACGTTTACGAGACGGAACTTTTCATAGGCCATAAAGGAAAAGCAATAAGCAAGCACCTTGCTATTCGATAACGAACCAATGGAGCTTCTAAAGATTTGGGCCGATCGATAATTTAGCTATAATCGTTTTCTTTCTATTTCTCGGTATTTGTTAACGATAACGTATACTGATCATTGAGTACACAGCTGTAGTAATAATACGACCAAAAGCAAGAACATTGGCTTGTCTGCCAATAGAGAGTAAGTGGTTATCCTCAGTATAATTAATCATTGCAAGAATGACATCTTTTTTTTGGAGACCGTCACATATGTTTATTATCGATACAAACATCGGCCGGCGTTTTTCTACTTGGTGGAACTCTCAGGAATTAAGGTGACACGTTACAGTGGATTTCGCCCGCATATAAGTCCTCAAGCATTCTAATGGTGAATTGTAATCACTCCCCTACGCGGACCAGACCCAGCACACCCTGCTACCAACACTAATTCCTAATATTCGCTACTCAATTCGTTATACACAACGGTGTTTACTACACGTAAAACTAACATCTGTGCCTCAAAGACAATAGAGGATACATTAAAAAAAAACACTCAAGCTAAAATCAGTTAATTCTTAATGGACTATTCATCACTAGGTAAGTGTTGAAGGAGCTCGAACGTTCAGCAATAGCTTAGAATTGGACTGAGGAAACAGATTTTTACTTGGCACTGCGTTGTTTTCAATTCTGGACAAGCCGAGGGAAGGCGGATTTCAGTACGGCTCTTGGGGTCGATTGCATGCCTAAAGACAAGTCTTAGTAGTGCTTTGAAAATAAAATTATTCAACGGTTCAAGTCATAGCCCGTTTTAAAGTAGGTGTCGATACACATATTTAGATACCTTGATCTTAGTACCTAAAATTAACACCTGGATTCTTAATTTTCTCATGAGGTCGTAAACCTAGATAAACGTCACATTTAATTAGATATTAGGCTTTCGAATAATGTCAGTTATGTTCGATTCTTCACGTCGTTGTTTGTGAAGTTTGCGGCAATATTGAACTTTCAATGCCAAGTTTCAAACGATCTATGAGGGCGACTGCTACTCTCGAAAGGTTTATCGTCTACAAAACGCTTTACAAAGGAAATTATAGATATATACTGATCGTTCTTGGCAGGTGGCAGTAATTCTGAGCAGCGCACGTTGACATATGCGCTCTCTGAGGGGCGGCAGTTCTCTGTTCGCGGACGAGTACAGATAATCGACAGTTTCTATTAAGCCTTTCGAATCGAGCTCCCACATTAGAAACCCACCTATTCACTAACATTTTATTTAAATCGATTCAAAAAGTCATACTTTTCTTGTCCGCCGAAATAATGTCTAAAACAAAATGAGTCCCATCTATATAGGGTCTCGTCTATCGAAGCGACCAATTGCTCCGTCACGTCATGTATAGCTGCGTGCCCCTGGTCGCCTGGCTTACCCCCGTACCTTTTTACATGTAATCTTAGATACGTAGTCGTCGATTGAAGTCGAGCAGCATTACTCATAATTAGCTCATATTAAGTGACGCCGTTTGTGGGACACGGTTGATAATCTTTAGGTGTGCTTTTGAGCCACGTATGTGTCTTACGTTCTGATCTTGAACTTTCCTGACGCATCTTCGATTCTAATACATTACGAAGATAACCTCTCTAATCGTAAACGGCTGTAGTGAATTTCTAAATGAAATTGTCTCAGATATAGATAATCAGTGAAATTGACAGGGTTGATTAGTTAACACTGGGTTCTGCATGGTCACGTGTTATCATTTATACATGCCAAAAGAACACAACTGACCTGTCGTACAATGGGTCCTTCGCCCCTTTGATGTGTTACATTTATAATAGCACAGTGTTACCCGGCCATCTGAAGCTGTCCACCTCTGGAATTGACGAGCTTAAATCTTCGATGTAAAACTTATAGCAGAGTGCAGGAGTAGAATAATACCACCACTTAGCCTTGCGTAGTTAAGCCTTTCCTGGAAGTTTTTACATTATGAAATTAAAACAAATTTCGAGACATACAGTAAGCAAGATTCGTTACCCCTTCTCGATTCAATGACATTAATTACATATTTATATGTGCTATATGATATGTGCAGTCGAAGATAATCACTCCGCCCCTGTTGAATAAACACAGTTACTCGATAACAAACATTACTGACCTAAGCCATTTATACGTACACAGAGCTAAGGTATCAAGCAGACTGCCGCAATCTAAAGTGGCCACGCTCAACCTAACATTGACTAGGCCGCTGATGATTTTCTACAAGCAGCTAACACTGCTTCGACAGATGATACCATTTACAAAATTTAGTCTAAGTAGATGCCTTTCGCTAAACTACTATAATTACTTACTACTATAACTACTTAATATAATACTTGAATAAACTCCTTATTTCTACCCATAGTCTCGATACGGCAAATACGGTAGCTCAAATTGGGCAACGGGGTTTGGAAAGGTGTACAGCGAACACCCGCCAGCCCAAATGACAATTTCAATGCCGTGGAGAATTGTCGAGTAGTAAATTATAAAGATGTATAGTGTCTGTGCGTGTGTATCTCGAAAAGGATAGGGTTCGCCTTTGGCGCGTCGCCTCAATGCTGATGCTGTCGGTAATCGGTAGTAACGTAAGCGGCGGTATCGGTATTACGTGGCCAAAACGTAGCTGGCTCCGCAAAGAGCGAGTGAATTAAAGGTCTACACGTCGTGCGAAACAGACAATTAGATAAAATAAATGGACTGATAGAACCGAGAGAAAGTGGGAGAACAGGACAGGAGATTTAGAGCTCTTGCCCCTTTTGTGCATATGAAATAAGCAAGTGTGTCGGCTTGTTGCGGCCCGTTTTAACGCAGTGCAAAGTCGAGTGCTATAGGCTACCCAAAGCCAGTTCATACCATCATACTTTATTGGTCAGTTTAGCTAAAATCTACTAAAAAACCGTAGTTGAGTTTAGTATTATTTCAGACGGCTAGGTCCCGACATAATCCAAAGTGTGTCTATGCTCGTATTTGAACGTAGACCACAACGTATCCCTAAGTTTAGCAGGAAAAACACGTGGTTAGATAGTCAAACGGGCAAAAAGAAAGCATAGTATCACACATTAGAGGCTCATTTCAAACGACGAAAGGCGAGCGTAGATGATGAGTATGACTCGCACAAATGTCTCTATTTTTGAAATGGTACGCTCGTTTTTTGCCGGCGAAATCCAACATCAGCCGTCATAGCGCGGCAGTGGTCCTCGACAACCGTTCCCCTTGCGAGAGGGACACGATAAGCACTCTCGTTTCCCACAGTAGCACGATTCAGTCATCTGCACTTGGAGGGTTCCCTGGTGGTTCGTGATGCAGCTGCGACCTCATTTGTGTCGCGAGATTTCGTTGGGAACCGCGTCGTTGGCATGTGCTACCGGTTATGCCCTCTTCAAGTACGCTGCTGAAGGAAAAGAATCAGTGGAGTTAGAGTACTCCGTCACAAGTACGAATGACGCCACTCGTTAATTGCTAGCAACGAAAATAATAAGCAATTATTTACGTGTTCACGTCAAATGCCACTGAGAGAACCGATGTACCTAATGCAGAAAGCAAATCTTTTCTTGCTCAAAGCAACGAGCAATGCGCACCTGAGAACTATGAATGATGCGAAAAGCTTTAAAAATATAACAAGCCTGAGAGGTTTTGCAGAAACGATCGAAAAGGAAAATAAATTATATGCAGTTACTATATAGGTGCATGGTGTATAGTACACATAATATGCTCATTCAGTCTTCTTTTAAATCACGATATATGATTATGTTGTTTTTGGCACACATAATATCATGTACCACTGGAACTTACTCCTAGTAAGAGTACCAAGCACTAACCTAAAAATAGCTGCATTGGTAATACATCAATGATCAGTCCTCGTCAAAATTAATCGGTTTGCTTTCATAATTGTTCCACCAATAAATTTGATATTTATAAATATCGACTATGTTTCATGAAAATTATTTGGGACCGAACAGGCTAATAAATTCGACAATGCCCCTGATAGTACCTACACTTCTGTGTTGTTTGTCTCTGTGATTGAAGAAAGAACCTTTGCATCCACCCTCTAATAAGTTTATGTCGTGTGTATCCGCCTGTGTACGAAAAATTGTGCTCCGCGCTCAACGTTTTCAGCCTTCATTTATCGCTGCCATAAAGCTCGGACAACAGAGCAGTCGAGACAAAACTGAGTAGACAGATTAATCATTCGTTTTTTTTTTTAAATTTATATATTGCAATATATGTGTATTTTAAGCGGTTTAAAAAACAAACCCCACGAAAACTCAGTTGGGAGTGCAGGTCGGTAAGATAGCGTAAGAGGCTTCTAATTCAATGATTTGATATTAAGGTCTGTGTGGATGGTCTTCTTAGAAACACTTTTCGCCACTGTACCGGGTTCTGCACCGCAAGCTGCGTTTAACATAGACATCTTTGTTCTAGATACAGACAGAGGAATCTAACGATACCCTTATATATGGAATGTCGTTTGAATATATGATATTCCGCTTAGTCAAATGATATATGAATTTCTGTAAGCCATTGTATACAGGCAAATTGGTCTAAAAGAGAATGCACGATCCGTACGTGGTTCCTTCGCAGACTATAAAGTTTTCGTAGACACGGCTGGGTTAATCCAAGTTGAAGTTCTCGAGCGCTTCATTCAGAGGCATCATGCTTAGTCAAGGTAGCAGGGTCGACTTGTCGATCCGATAGTCATTCTCTGTCATTATTAGACACTTTTCTAAATAAGTGACTCGGCTGTGAAAAACTAGGAGGTGCAGTTTTGCTCTCCTGCAAAGCTGGAGACTCCTGTTTTTGGAGTCTCCAGTTTGGACTGGAGCTCAACGACACCAAGTTGTCGCGGTCAAACACGTCATTTGATCTTTGCGTAGTCAGCAATTTCGTGTGGTCCTATTTAAGGCAATATTAAAACGAAATCTGCGTATTTCGCTAGATAATTGGCACACAAACGATATAATAATAATAGCTACTTCACTTCGTAGTATAGTATTGGAAGCTATAATTCATAGACATGACTAGTTATCCATATTACACCCATTGATTTGGGACCATACTTCGAGCAAGAAGTCCCGTATTCGATCGCCTTGCTTATAACTAATTACAGATTCAATGCGTAGCTCAGGCGGCATAGCAACAAACACTAACAAACCATTATTCTTTTCGTTCTTCATAATAAATCGATAATGTATGTAAACATCAAAACGTAATGTCTTCACCTGTCGGTACTGTCTAAGTAGTTTTTTCAGCAGCACTTCGGCAAACGACTCGCTAATCTTAATATAAAGCACCCCTTTTGTATTTTGTACAACTTGTCTATACCTGATTACAGTCATAATATATCTACGCTTCGTTAATCAGAATTCTATCAAATGAAGAGTATTTCATGATTTCTGCTATTTTTTTATGACATAAAATTTTCTTCGTTCCGGTTACGGTTTATGTAAGTAAACGAACATTTTCTATTACACTCTTTCGTCGATAAGTGCGTTATTTTCTATAAGATTTTTAACATGGTGATACCTTTTTTTTTGAATATGCGTTTGTGGAATAAAGTGATTGTGTTAGTATGCTTACGAACGATAGTTCAACGGAGTGATATTTTTGGGCATATTAAACGTATACGCATTGGCAACGTCGGGTACTGCGCTGTATTTGCTTGTCCATAATATTACTCCAAGTTACTAAAAAAGGTAATGAATCATTTTGGACGACTATCCGTGTCGTACATTAGACGCTATACTAACGCGAGCCGTTGTAGTTTTATGCTGAACAACTTCTACCTTCAAGGAGACAAATGGCAATGTAAGCTTGTTTCAGATGATACCTCTCGTTCTTTTCGTTACTCCAGCCGTAGATGGTCGATCAAAGCGGAAGCTGATCAGAGAAATGAGGTAATGGGACTCTTGATTCGTTAAAAGAACGGGCACTATAGCTAGTTTCGCCTTAAAAGAGTCGCATGGCTTATTTGAAGCAATCTGCTGAAAACCCAAAAGTAAGTTTAAATAAGTACGTCTTTTAATTGCTCTATAGGCCTGGATGTACTCATATCAGGCACCGCGCTGAAACCGTTCACTCCGTCTGGAGTCCACTTAAAGAAAATGTATTAATTTTCATTTTATTCATGGTAAATTTGCTTGCCTCTAGGACAACATGAATGGTTCTAGCTATTACCGTGATTTACCATTGATCAAGAAAGACATAACGTCGCAGCTGCACGACCATTAACAACAAAAAATTTTAGGTTGGTCATCGGCCGAGGTATCTTCGACGAGAACGCTTAATGTTTACCAAAGTAAATTTTTCAAAACATATTTAATGTACATGTAAAATTTCTATAGTGTGGCATGGTACATACTGTGTGTAGGGTATATTCGGACACCACTACGAAGAATCGAGATGGTTTTAAGTGTTTTAGAATCACTGAGGCGCAACCAGTAATCGAAGACCTAATAGAAGCAAGGCGAACCCCGTCACAACTGCAGCCTTTTCATAAGTTGAATTTATCAGCCATCTTGGATCAGCAAGACAGCCGTATCGATTCATTCGAAATATGCTAATCTTATGCCCTCCAAAGTGTGGGCCGCTGTGGCGACATTTTGCTTCCTTAAGTCAATATTACCGACGAAGCGCCGAACGCCGTTGGGTACGGTATCAGTCGAGATTAGTAAAGTCCATTTTTCTATAGATAATCAATACTGAACACCAAAATAACGACGCTAACCCTTTAACTATTATAAAGTATTATCACAAATACAGATCAATAAAGTTGTCTTACCATGTTAAAGCATAACATATAATTAGGAACACTCGTTAATCATCACATCTTAAACATTTTGTAGAAGCTCCCTTGCCTCGACTGTTCCGTAAGCACTATTGCGCGCAACATTTGCATCAATAAGCTTCGCTTCGGAATTGATACATCATCATCATCATCATCATCATCATCAGAGATTTTTTATGGAGCTTATAGATGGTTTTCTTCTGATTAATCTAAACGCTAATGTGGGCCTCCCAAAGCCATCTTGTTAAGTCGTGCGAATTGATCCGAAATATGTTGAACAGCACTGCGTTCTATTAAGCTCATGAGCCACCTTCGAGCTTGTAATACTTCACTGATTAAAAGCAGTAATTAAATTTTCTGGATATCTATAAGCTCGAGAAGTTATCGCGGCGCAACATCTACATAGATGTCGGACACGGTCATATGCACTGCCACATCTTTAAATAGATCTTCTCGCAACCACCTAGCAACGATTTTTCTAATAGATATGAGTTCAATAGCGTGTCGAAATTCTGATGAAAAACATTAAAAGTCAATACTAGTTACCGTACTCCATTTGCAGTGTACTACTAAGCTGACCAAAATTAGCTCTGTTTTGGAACTAATGCTATTCTCCTCGAGTTACCCGGAACGTGTTATCTCTGAAGTTCATTTGGGCATCTTCATTTGCGATCTTGGACACTGTATAGCCTGCATGAACATGTACATATAAATTATCAAGTGCATTATGTATGTGTATTACACATGATTACATCACAGAGTCTAACGTATTCGTTACCTGTCTCAATTCTCAGTTCAAGCAATGCCCCGTGGACCATGTGAATGACTGCAGTCCAAACGTCGTCGCTGCGGGGCATTGCCACTGTTCTGCGGCTGTACGCTCGTGCAATACAGACACACGTCGAATAGTGTAACTAGTCATACTCGTTTCCAACAGTTTCTCCTGAGCATGCATGTGAGCGTTTAAATTTTCTATAGACCGACTTTATAAAGTAGACAATGCTTTTTGAAACGAGGCAAAAACTGAGCAGAAACATTTAGGGGAGGTATTGTCATCGAATGAGTATCATCATGATAGATGTAGGTGCCCTTGTGGAAAAATCATCAAGTAAATGTTTTGTTTGTAGAGCCACTGGATTGAAGCCGCTCAGGTCGTGGTGCAGAATTGAACAATTAATGTCATCACTAAACATAAATTCTGTTCAGAAGTTTCGAACTGTTTATACGAATATTGTTGATGCCAGGACCTGCTCGGGTCGTATTGACGCGTACCTCGGTAAAGAGCTTGTCTCGGGTACGAGCAATGAAAGCGGTAGGTAAATAACGATCTAACAAAGACAATTGTTTTTTGCTCAGTCCGGATGGGATGTTATTTCGCTTCACATGGTTCCTTTCGTCCCTCGTTCCGCCCACTCGTTCGTCAGAGGTATTATAGCCGTTAGCTAACCTCTAATCCAAATAGCAGTCTTACATTCGTAACGGGGACGCTAACCATGTGTCATTTTGATTGCCAGGCAAACGCCGTACATTATAAATAACCATAAACCAGTAAGTGTGCCGTTAAAGCTAAAAGAACTCATCCGGAAATGATTCGCCCTCTCCAAATCAGAAACGGTGTCATTAGAGTCAGAAGGGGTAACTGAGAGCTTTGTTGAAGTCTCGATGCGTTACCGTTTCGAATAGGGTCTAATCAGGAAATAGTTTCGATTTCTTATTTTGCCACAGTTCAAATTCAAGTTTTGCTCAAGTAGTTTAAAGCAGCATTGCAAATCATTGTATTGGCTATACGATTATTGAACTTTTCACTAATCATAAATACTTTAAATTTTCGTGCGGTGCTTCCCATTTCGCCCCTAGAGCGGACCAAAGTTTATATACTCCTAGTTTAAAATCCAGACCGCCTGTCTTTGAAATTGTACTGTCTTTTAAAGACGTGATCGGTGTTCATTTTTGAACTACTAATACTCTAATGCAAGACGGCAAGTCGTGTGTATTTTTTGCGAGGCGAGTTGACTGGCCACATCTCTGTCGCCAGATGCTCCGATGCAGAGATTCCGAGATTAATGAACACTGAAAGCCTAAAACTAGCAAGAATAGAAACTTGGGACAGAGGAAGTGGTCGAATGTATGAGGATACGTTGCTATAGAATCCACCATTCGATAGAACTTACTCGTTATAAAGTGCCGATGATTAGGTAAAATCGGTTATATATAAATCGAAAACGTTGCGTTTTTTTGCATTTTATAAATTTTTATAAATTTTTTTTATTATAAAGCTAGACGATGTGGCACACTTCTTTCTTTTAAGTAATAAACTACAAGTCTTAGCTGGCTGTATCTGCCTTAGACATTATATTATATAATGCAAGCCACGAAGATTATACCTGGATGTAAGTCGTGTCTGGGGCCTGGCTGAAAATGGTTCCAACGCCACGTAGCTTTCGTGTGATGAATAAAGTTCTACCTTTTTTGCCGTCTTACCTTGATTTTAGTTATTATTATATTTTTTATTTATATATATATATATATATACATATATTAATTATATTGACACATTGGTTATTCAAGTGATCGGTTTGTTTCTTATGGGTCTATGTACATGTTTTTCCATGTACAATAGCTAATCGTATACATACTGCATGTAGATCTATAATAATAGTACCTGTTTTTCAGAAGTACGTCGTTAAATCTATCTTACCGTGTTCGTAAGATGAGCAGTTTTTTAAATATAGTAGAACTTTTATTTCTCTCAACTAGATCCTGGCATACATACATACATATATATACGTATATATATGCGCTTGTTCTGAACTGATCTGGGCGGCTAAGTTTCAAATAATAGATGGAGAATATCGCTAACTCGTACATCGCTGTCGGGATCTAAGTGTAGTGATTTCGAACATGCAGTTCCCTATTTTTGCGTAAGTGCGTTCCAAGCCACCGTTATACTATTCTGGTCGAGCCTCTTGACTAGCTTGAAATCTTTCAAAATCGTGCCTCGGAATTTGTTTTGCTTATTTAGATCAAGGGATATTTCAGTTTTGCTTGCCTGCGTTCCTTCAATAGTCATTCACTCTCAGGGCACTATGAACACTATATTCGAATTAGTGTTCTCTTTGAGCATCTTACTCTCGTGGCAACCGGCTTCTTGCAGGGCTGCTCTGCTACGAACGTAGCTTTTACGGTCTAATAATTTGCAGAAAACCCTGTGATAGGCTCTGCAGCTTGTTTCGGACTCTGATTCCTCGTAGTTCCTGTTGCTACGCTGAGTTTCTTTCCTGTCAGTATCTTCTCGTTCCAGAGACCCGTTTGGCCTACTTGTGACGATGCTGTACGCTAGCTAGAGGCCCCTTCACTAGTATAAAGGTAAGGTTCAACAGAGTCGTCTTTTACTGACGAGCATCTTTAGGACTGCCCTTATCGGTCGAGACAATTTACCAATTGTAGCATCGGTACGAAGAAGTATTACGAGACCGTTATTGTAAAGAAGCTTTGTTTACAGATTCTATGACGATGTACTACATCTGATCGATTGATTTTCCCTTTAGATTTCGTTACCCTTTAAGCGCATTTTTAAAAGCAGCTTCCTTGAGTGACTTCTTGAGGTTCGTTTAGGCGCTCGACTGAGGTATTTCAGTGGCGCTACACAGTTGAATTATGCTATTATGGTGCTCTTGCTGTGTTTATAAAAAGCGATATTTTTGTATGCCTTTTTGATACGTAATAATGATGTGTTAGAATGATTGTTTTTTCGTCCAACTGATATTGCTCTTCATTGATATTAGGGTCGTCCTGTTACTACGTAAGCGAAGCTATTGTGACGAAGTGATTGATAAGATATACATGCTATCGCTCAACAAACGCTTGTATGAACATACTGTCTACATTAGTAAAGAAGTGTCTCGCCTTTAGCAAAACCTTTTGTGCTGCTAATTCTCAACAATGATTCTGCGTTTTAAGCCACGAAGCTGTTGAAGACCTACTGTGGTTGGGTCATGTAGATTGTTCAGGCAAGTGTTAATATGTCCTACCCACACGCGCCTTAAGAGAAGGCCAGAACAACTAGGCCTCGTTGTCTGTCCGAATGTCGCAGCAGTAGGTAGAAATATGACGTTTGTGCTGATACCGAGCGGCAACAAAGGCATTCATTCAGCCTTCGTACCCATAGTAACCCATGGCTACCAAACATGTGTTGCTAGGTAGGTAGAGCTTAGGCATTGATGTGGTGCCTAAGAATATCAAAGGCAGAAAGAAAGAATAAGTCTGCAAATGGTCCTGAAAGGAATTCTTCTGACTTCGGGGACAGTTGTGTGCGGCATACAGTGGGATTTCCAGCATTATCTTCCACCCATTCGCTTACTTCCAGGTAGAAACAACGGAAACTATGTCGCCGTTCACATCTTAACGCTCTTATTTGTAAAAGTGTTAAAGATAACGTTCTTGTCCAATTTATTTTAACTTCTCTCTCTGTAAGACAGCCTTATTTTATACAAAAGAAGGAAGGAAAACAATCCAGAGAAAACTCTTCTTATAGGCTGTATATATAATATTTTGATTAGCCTGTGCAATTGAATCAAAGTTAGGCGTCTTCTAAGATTTGTTTTCTGGCACCAATATGTTTTCCTATCAGTTTTAATTTTTATTTCTTTTTTTTTTATGAAATGTTGGCCCACTTCTTATAGCAATGCATAACTTGCTGATCACTCAGTACATGTTCAACAAAGGCACACACAACAAAAGTAACCTTGATTGGCAGACCCGCCTACGGACACAAATAGAATTCTACAGGCTACTCATAGTGTAGATGTCATTGAGTTCCCTCGGTGACGAGGAAGACCGAATACTACCGCATAGATGGTAGGTATATAGGCCTTCTGCTTCTTGGCTTTTTGTTTATTTGCCATTTATAAATCCCTATGAACTTCGAAGGACAAAATATTATACGTGAGAAAAGATCTAATAAGACGCTGTTATTTAGATGCCTCACACGTAACCTGCCGACAGTAAATAGTCTGGCATGTTTCAATACATTTTTTCACAGAATAGCTTCGCTGCATTATTTGCGACTTTGTAGGTGCATGACCTAGGTAGGTGGGGTGTATCGCTAAGTTCGTTGCATTTCTAATGTGTTATGGCCCAAACACAATAGTGATAGTAGTCTTCAAGTGTTTTTTCGTTAATAACTAAACATAAAAATCGATGCCGTATGACTAATCCCATTTGGTAATCGAATTTAAATAAATACTAATTGAATCCTTAATTAAAGGCGCACAAAAACAAAATATTAGTTATTGCACTTCAACATACCAAAAACACATTACATAATGAGTGTTGGGAACAAATGATGACACCTTATTCTAAGGGATATTGAATCTAATAGACTCGGCCGACTCTTTCGCATCTCTGTGTAGGGGTAGATTCTGCTGCGAGCCACCACGATCAATCTAGAACCGCTTTTAAATCTTTAGAAATAACAAATTATAAATTCTCTATCCTTTTGCAGTCACGAGCGAATGCGGCTGACTTTGAAATCAGATAACTCCTAAGCTATACGTTTCTAAGAGACAAAATTCGGATAACAAGATACTGCAGTCTTGTTGAAATTGATTACCGTAAACAAGAAAAAAACATTTTTCAAAATCATTGCGAAAATGGACGCTAAATTGTAGATTTTTCCCTCGATGGCCACAACGCTGTGTTGTGGCCATTGAGCCCAACGCATGAATTTATTAAGGTTTAGTGAATATATTAGGTAAAGAGGCTACAAGCGAAAGTACGTGAATAGCACAACCCTTTCAAGAACGGGGACTGAAGTGTTGAAAACCAGCAAGAAAACCAGGTATCGGGACCCGACGAACGAGAAGGTCATACTGCAATCAAAAAATCCTTTAATGGAAGATGAGCCTTAAGTCTAAGGACTCTGTCGGCCAAAGCTTGTATCTCACACGTAATGTATTATAGAATTATAATGTAAATACTGGAATGCTGAGGAAAATTGGGTTGTCCCTAAATTTACTTGAGGCCAGTTAGGAATACATGTGATATGTTCCAGAGGCGATTTGCGGATTCTTAGTCAACAAAAAAAACTATGTGGAGAACAGCATCTTATGAACGATGCATGGCTCAATCTCTACCGACAGCCAAAGAAGGACAAGGCGAGAGAATGGTATAGCTCTGGGGAAAGATCGTTCGCAGTGTCGGGTAATTTCGGACCCAGGATGATGATGGTAGCACTTGCAATGGACGTCAACTATTTCCTGGATCGAGAAAAGGAATATTAAACGTTGGCCTCAATCCGCTTATTCTTCTGGTTCAAGGCCATCTGATTATGCGCCTTTCCATGATTTAGAATGGTAACTAGTGGACAAATAAACTTTATTGTCGATTTACTTCAAGGAATTTCAGATTAAAAAACAGATTAGAAAACGCAAATGGTAGCTATATGGCTGTCCAGAAGCTGTTAAAGCTCTAAAACAAATTTGTGAAAAAAAAAAAAAAAAAAAAAATATATATATATATATATATATATATATATATATATATATATAAATGCTTATGCCCGATTAGTTCAAAGGTCAGTCAGCTTCGAAGCTCACCGAGTTCGCTTGTAACAGCTACGTATATAAGGGAGTATCAAAAAATGTATATACAGTTCGATTTATTATGGCTCTTATTTTAATTTACACATTATACAAATTTAAATTGCAAAAGAAACTACATACTATGTTTAACTCTTCCTTCTGTCATAGATGTGCCGTTTTGATCAACACGCTTCTGACAACGGTGGGCTATTTATTCACAAACCTTAACAAACATTTCCTTTCAAGTCAAATCTCTTAGTGTCATCTCTTCACTAGCGTAGAATTTATTTCTAGGATATTTTTACAAGAAAAAATTTGTTGGCGCCAAGCCTGAGGAGTGGAGAGGGTGTCCTGTAAAACCTCCTCGTCCAGCCCACCTCTTTGAAAAATTCTCATAAAGATATGCTCCTACATTGCGATGATGCTGCGCAGTTGTTCCATCCTAATGAAAACAAAAAGCACTATCTTCACCAAAGCTTTTCTGAATGTGTGGTAAAGCCGATACCCGCAATGATTTTCAGGTAATTGTCAGTCAAAAAGGAGTCGTCCACTAAATCCTTTGTTTGAAATGCCGCATCAGACTGTATCTCTTGACAAATTAGTATTCCCGTGTAACAAGTGGACTTACAATTGCCTAGAAAGTGCAATTATCTTGATTATTTATACGATTTAACTTCAATGCAGCTTCATCGCTCAAATAAACCTTCCCAAAAACATTTTTCTAAGTGTAATACACGAAATTGTTTTCTTCTGTCCGAATCATCTTCATTGATAGTATGTACAATGATTAACATGTAGGTTTCCGATCAACGACATCTTAAAATGAGATGAACTCCTAATTTGCTTATATGTCAGATACAAGATTTATACACGTCTTACAGATTTTTAAGATGTTTCGCTGTATTTTCCTTTGTTAGCTGGGGAAGGTTGTTAATGTCTTCCAAAATGCTGTCAGTGAACATCTTGAACAGCTCTATTTGTTCAAAAGACATCTTTTATCCGATTAGTTGTAAACCGCATTGGTCCGGAAAGTCTTTCAATGTTATTTTTGTATTTTTGCTCCATTTATGAGCCGGTAGACACTGTGCAACTCTTTTGAGACACTTTGTATATATTCATGTATATCGAAAAGGGTTCTCTAACAAAAAAAGCTAAAAAGAATTTCAAGCACAAATGTACTTATATCATGCTCAAATCGTCTATTTTATCTTAGGCAAAAAATAATTCAGTAGGTTTCTAGGCAGTTTCTTGAAAACTAATGCCTAGAACCTCCTCGATTTGCCTAAATTTCTTAGGGAGGCAAAAATGTTCATAGATATCATCTTTTCTACTTTTGTTACATTTGGAACAGCCGGTCATCCGTATGCGTTTAAGGCTACGTTTCTTGTTATTTGCTCTGTTCTCTTTCCATAGTCCGTGTTTCGTCTAGCGGCGTAATAGAAATGAGTCCTTATTGCACAATCCAGAGGCAGTATTTGAGGGTTAAAAAGGCTAGTACAGTTCCTGTGCGTCCCCTTGCTCGTCTTCTATTAACGGACCTCGTTTAATTATATGATCGCGATCAGTTTGAAAATTTACCTCTTCCTATTTTTCAGATAGTTTTTTTTTACCCTGTCAGGAGGACTGGTAAACTAGTTATGGCATCGAAAAACTGGACCCTAGCTGGCGTCTATTGTCTCAGTGGGTCCACTAGCCATTGATACTTCTAAACTTAAAGCTAAAGTAGCCTCAAAACGCTGCATTGTTTTTAACTTACGATTATCCAAAAGATTAGATCCAAAAAAAATTAAGTGTGCTACAAAATGGAAAAAAGTTAAAAGTGATATATGTATGTATGAAAATGTATGTAGCAGCAAGTTACAGCAACTAAATGTACAGCTGCTAGAATAATGCTATAGGACTTAAACCGGCAGGTCACATGATGATGTCATCTTGAACAATAACGATAGCATTATTAACGTTCACAAGCCAGTCAAGAAGAACCTGTTTTTTCCAATGTATGATGAGCAAGGAAGAGACAATTAAGCTTCTATGTAAGATTAACAGAGACGAATTTTGTTGCTCTTATGGTGCGCTATCGCACGTCCGTATACCCTGACGGCCCCACGTTCCTAACGGCGGAATGGTACAATAGAGCCGACGGTACGGACACGATGGGTTCCCCCAACACGTTAGTACAAGTACACTTGTCGACTTATACATGGGTATAAAATGCATGCTGGCACGCTGAAAGAGAGGCGGCCCTATCGTTGGAGTAAAACGAGAAAGGGTTAGATATGAACGATAGCTTTGTCTGTCATACTCTTGAGCAACAAACAGGGAGAGGCTAGGGGAACGATAGATTTACGCAGTGGCTGCGTCGAGTTGAGATCTAGTTCCCGGCTAGCGTTCGAGTAAGCAGTCGACGTAATCCAATAGGTGAAAGCGAGGTATAGGGCACGTGAGCCATGGCACCGTAGCAATGACCATGTGGTAGGTGGACAGAGAGCCGCGGTAACGTTGCCGAGTGCTTTACGAATATGTAGCACTAAATATGACCTCGCTCGGTTTTACCTTCAGGATTCTCCCGCAGATTCGCCCAGTTGTCGTCATTCAGCTCTCGTTTCAGGGTCGGCAATGAATTTAGTCCACCCGCGCAATGTTAAAATGTATCCGCGCATCCTTAACTTAAGATAGTTATGCCCATGTAAGCAGATTGTTATATATGAATTTTGTTGGTTGTCCTTACAATTTAGCTAGTTGATTGTCATTATTGGTTATCCTATCGATAAGCGTATTTGGATAAAGCAGCTATTGCACTGCATGTATTAGAGGCGTTTCGTTATGTGAGTTAGCCAACGTTATACGGAGAACATGCACTATAGCCATAGCTCAGCAATTCTGATCTTCAATACTTTCGGTGTTCGTTCACAACGGATAAATTTGTAAACGGAAAGATATAGGCTGGTTTGCATGTGGTAGTTCAACAGGATAGCAAACATTTCATATGAAATCGTCTTAACTTTAAGCTTACTATATGTTAGAATTGGTCGGCGCTCAAAATGACCTTTGTGGTTATATTGGTTTTATTATTTAAAGACTGAGAAATATAGTAAGCTGTAGAAGTATTATGTCAGCGTAAGAACACTGTGACTAAGGTGACAGCGAAAGAGGACCAGCCAGGGTCCTTATCAGCGAACCATACATGGTGTTTTCCTTGACTGATTACGCAAAACAGACATTTCGCTTCATATAGTATTATCATAGGCAGCAGCATCATCATTTGGAAAATTTCCACGGCTATATCTAGCAGCTAATTGTTCCTTGTTTGCAGCATCGTGTTCAAAGCATAGGAGATGGGGGTCAAATTTTGCTGGGTAGTGCTAAGTCTACCCTTACTCTAAGTTTCCTCTACGCACAGATGCGTTTACGTGCCAAATCGCTACCATTTCTTTACGGTAGAGCTATGTGACGCTTACCCAGAATACTATCGTTCGTGTCTATCTATTTAATTTTGATTTTTTGCTAGAAACCTTCATTTTGGGCAAAGATAGGGTAAATACGAAACGTGCTCGGCTTGTCGCGGTTTACTTATAGCCCAAGAAATGTTTCAGATTAATTGGAATTTCTATTTCACATGGTGATAAGAGTTCATACGCCCAAGAGAGCTCCTAGACTGTTACTCAGCGACATGCGTCGGGCTGCGGGGAAAAATAGGTCAGTTAGAGTTGCGGCTAATCGCGCATTGTGCCGCTTTCCGTCAATGCCGTTTCTGCATTCTATCGAAATGACTGAGAACATACCTAGAAATAGCTTTGAATGTCACCGCCAAAGTGTATATTGCGGTAACGTGACCTAATATAATGTTGGTTGTTCTGATCGACGGACCAATCGAATGAGTAAGCTCATGGTATCACAGACATTTTCGAATCCAGGACATCGTCCTTGTTGTGTGTCGTTTATTTTGAATTTAAGCATTTTTCACCAGTCAAGTGCTACGCTGATCACTCTGATTAGGGCCACCGATGCGGATTAAGGACTAGCTTAAACGTTTGTAGTGAGCAATTTGCCTCAATGTGTAGGTGATCATTCAAACAACGGCCACCTTACCGTAGCCATAACACGGTAATAGCTCTATTTCAACAGAAAATTTAGCTGTTTATCGTGAGGAGACATTGACGCTGAAAAATCTATTGTCCGAATAGCCTTAATGACTTCAAAGACCGTGTGCTCGATGGCAGAAAGTAGACGTGGAGAGCCACACCGAACTTTATTCAGATAGCGCCAAAAGTAGCTTTAAGCGCATATTGTAACGAAGGAACGGACGGTTTCCGGGAACGGCAACGGCAAAAATTGATTGAAATAGACGAAACGAGATGTCAATATTAAAAGAACCGTACACGGATGGTTATTACTGGACAGAGACACTGCCAGGTACTGGAAATATAATAGCTTTACACTACTAACTGGTTAGAGTCACTCTGTCACTCAATGGGCGCATCGTTCAGTCGTTTAACATTCTCATATGAGCGTAAAAAACAATACTTTGTCATAGAGCGCAACTTACTTCGTTTATATCAGATAGATTTTTTCGGCTGACACATTGCTTTACCTAAAATTAAGTTCGCGTTGCTATTTGTACGGGGATGCAGGAAGATCGATCTGCTACATGGCCCTCGAAAGCCGCTATTATAAAACTCGCATCCTATTATATTATTATGTACCAAATAGATGTTCGTTGAAATGCCGTTAGCTGTATGATGTTTCAAGCACATATCACCCGACGGCGGCAGGTAGAAAAAAATGTTCTAAAATGAATCATGTCCCTAGTTTTTGCTCTACGACCATCACCTTTTCCTGATTATGGCTACTTGAGCCACGGGCCTATTACAACATTAAGGTGGGCTGCTTCGTTAATAGGACAGCTGGCTTTACAAATCATCTGTTTGACAAATCGGTTGCTGCCTATTTCTCGCACGTTCTGCTTTCCCTAAGAGCGTCGACACATATTCGCTCTTTAACACATCCTCAGCAGAACAGAGCAGCGGAAAGACTAAGACCACAACATTCAAGCTAAGGTTCTAGCTACCAAACGCTTTCGTGTCAAAGAAGAACACGAAAGACTGCCGCCACTATCGAGAACAGCCGTTATCACAGAAACAACTAAGAGGAAAAAGCGCAGAAGCATTGCTTTACCGGATAGCATGGCTCAGCCTACCTAGGTTTAAAATTAAGCAGACACAATCGGCTGTTATATAATAGAGAATTAAGACAGCGAGATCGTGGCTAACTTCTATAGCTAAGTGATAGATAACTTACTAGGCAAATAAAGGTATAACACATTGGTCGTAGAGAAACCACTAACTATTACCTTATTGTGCATATTTTCTTTTCGTTATCAAATAATGGCTTCTCTTAGAAGACCGACTTTAACCGGTCTTCGCTAGTCCCTGTTACAAAAAATTCAGAATGAGTTTTTCTCTTTGAAACGGAAAAGTGAGATATGTTTGCGGAATCCGCTTCATCTATTATGTGGTATATTTATTCCTAATTTTTTTTTGCATAATTTTCGTAGCAGATCGTTCATTGACAACATCTGCTGCATTGAAAGATGCATATTTTCCAAGGGTACCGACTAACACGAAGAACCAAACTTTTCATAAACGTTTTTTGCTTCGAAAATCTCAACAGAGCCTCTATTTCGATAGATAACTTTTACGTAAACCTAATATTAACTATATTGCCCGATCTGCAGGCACAGATAACGATGAAATACTAGCTGTGAAACTCCTTACCAGAAGCCTTAACTTGAATCATCAATTGGATTCTACTAGAACCTGCACGGATCGCCATTGACAATCACGGCACAATTATTGGTCGACAAATATCATTCGTAAAAAACGACCGTCAGCAGCTTACGCATTGCAACGACGGCAGATATTGCATGGCATGATATTGAGCCTATCTCGTGTCCTTCTCTACTTGAGTGTTAACTCGTAGGGAATTTCTACTTGTTTGCTATTCCGACCCATTTCAACATCAGACACGTCAAAATTTCCGCCACTAACCTAGCAATCTACGATAAAGCGATGTAATTATTTGTTGTTCTCGCATTAGCTGTCGGCGTTATCTTTTCCACATCTGTTCTGTGCCTCTGTACATAATGTCGCCACTAGACAAGAACAATCTGCATTTTCGTGCTTTATTCGTCACTGCTGCCATTGTCTTCTAATGAATAGAACCTCCTCAAGAAATGTACAAGCGCCTGCTAGTAGGATGTGCACGCGCTGCCCCATTGATGCCGTCCTTCCTCAAGCCTTCTCATATTATAGGTTCGGACACTTCGACAATGAGATGTTAGCTGCGTAATAGCTTTGTTGGTTTGTGTCCTTTTCGAGCTCATTTAAAACGGGACTATTGCTGTCTACCACCGTGCTCAATGTATCCATTGCCTAGATTATTCTGGAAAGAGCAAAAGCCTTTACTGAAACTAGAATTTAACAAAGGCCCTGAAAGCATCTAAAAAAATAACCAGTGTAAGACAAGGGTCACACTTGTACCAAGGATAAAACAGAATCTGAGTTACTGACGGGTTCATTTGATGCATGCTATTTCGCACATCCTTAGATATTTATTTGTCCTAGTAGGATAATAGACTCCGCTAAACTCATTTAGCTAATAATATTTCGATCTTTATGTGTTTGTATAATATGTCCTATCTTTGAGTTGAACCTAAAGACGACGGCGAACGATCTGGACCTTTTTGGGACCATAAACCCGTACGATGGGAGATTCACTTCGAATTTTGATGAAGATATCTTCTTTTAATTCACACTATCTTTTCGAAGTGTAAATGTTCCATATTATTAGATTATTAATGAAAGCATAATTTAAGATGATGCATTTTATGTAGTATACGTGCGTCACAAGTATTTCGGTGTCATTGCGAGCATTCATTGACGGCCATTAATCCCACCCGTGGAAATCATCTAAAAGGACTCGGCGTAGTTCTATTGATTGTACGACAACGAACGGCGAATTATCACCAAAATTCTAGTCGTGTTAGTGTAGATACAAACAGTATGCCAATCTTTTTCTATATTAGGCGGGCGTCTCTGTTTGATCAGCGTGTGAGCATCGATGTTGTTTGTAGCCTCTCGCGTGCTGTAACCATTCCAAAAGACGAAGGTTACTTTCGCTAGAGGTTTCAGAGTTGGAACCCCTTTCACATCCAAAGATCTTCGTGTACTTGGGCTTTACGTGTTCACTTAGTTTACTTGACAATGGAGCTGGGTACTTTGCCGAAGCAGCTATTATTATAACTAAGAAGTTTCTTTATGCTGCAAGAATGTGCAGAAGCTCTTACACTCATAGCGTGACCTAAGCTCACATCGTTTTAAAGCCCGTGTGTTCAAAGAAAAAATCAAGGAAAGTTGACCTGGTCCAATAGCGCAGACTTTCTTAAACAGGAGCTGAAGATAAGGATAGATTTATGTTGTGGAATGTTCAAAGAGAGAACGGCTGTAAGGTCCGCGCCTTTTCAGATTCACAAGTAGTGTATCTTCTATGAACTAGCCACTATCACTAGACGATTGTGACGGACCACATCTTTATTGAACGAACGAACGTAATCACTTAGCGTTGTGGTGACTGTAATTTACTCTGACCTGTGAAATTTTGCTAGCAGGAAAAGGTCTAGCACCTAAGATTGCATTGGAAATAGAGAAATCGTTCGACGATACGTTCTAGCAACTTTGCTAGCTAGCAAAATACGATTAAAGCGATAACTATATACGGAATTGAAGGCCATTGCACCGTATGTCAGCAGTTGTAAAAATCAGCTGCAGCTATCCAGTCTAGTATATGTGTATGAGCCAAATTCTGTTCGGGCATTTCAAGAGCTTACTGCAAAGGGATTCTATATGGGAATATTTTTCTTGGTTACCCGTTGGCATGGAGCGCCTCTCAACTTCTAACGGTGAAGTTTCTTTAGTAATAACTACTGCAGTCGTGTGATGCGTACAAATGGTTTCATAGCTTCCAAACAAGGAAACGACAGGTTATATTAAAGCGGAAAAAATAAAGCATATATTAGCGGTTATAGAGTGAGTGCCATTTGAAGTTAGTGGTAGTTGCCAACCGATTGACCATATTCATATAAGATAGGAAGAAGAGCTATCCTGATACAGGATCGATAGCAGAAAAAGATCCTTTACAACAATCTTTTTTTTTTTCTAGTTAAATATCGAGCAAACGCTAACTTGGATAACTTACAAGATTTACAGAGAATTACAAGAAATACAGTGAAGTAATGATTGTAGACTGCGACTCTGTTTAGTTGGTTAAATTTAGTCTAAACACTGACAATATATAATCGCTGTCCAACTGCGCAAATTGATGCTGTTAAATAGAAATAAATGTTTCTACTTTAAATAGAGATTTTATCGATCCGATGAATTTTGACAGGCCTTGGCCTGAGATTGTTTCATGTCCAGCTCAGTCCTTGCGGAATCCCTTCGTATTACAAGCGTTTAAATCGAAACAGTGCCGTATGCAGACAGACGTTCTAAATAAAAAGGCAGATATCCCAAAATAAACTTGTCAATGAATTGCTTCCGTCCTTCACTAGCCGAGGGAACCATCCGAAGCGGCGCAAGACGGTCGCGAAAAGGTAAATGCATTAATCCTTCTAGCAAGGCTAAATATAAACACACAAATAAACATCTCTCAAAATTCGCTGAGAAGCGAATTTTTTTTTTTTTAGTTAGTTAACATGACACGTAAGTGCATATAAACACTCGTAGAGACCGAGGCGAGAGGGAATCCTCCTATTGGATTCCTCTTTTGGTAAATCTGCTACTTCACTTAACTAGGGTGTTTCTTGCCGCTCCGAAGTTAAAGGTACCTCATTTGATGAGCCAGAAGCTATACCGTAAATTTAATACGCATAAGCCATTGTTTTAATGAATTAATTCTTATTACTATAGCCCATGAAACACGGCGGACCATAATAGACACAGGAAAAACATGGGCCCTCGTATATTTACAGTGGTAGTATATAAAGGTACGAGCCTTATGTATTGCTGCTGCTATTATTACCTAGCCTATATTCTCTAGTTTCCTAGCTGTTGTTCCTCGCAACGTTAACTTAAAACGGATAGGTAACGGTTTTTTCGTCAACGTTTCTCGCACAATGCGATAAGCATGACCGAACTTTATTGTCGTGCTATCACTTCATTAACTGATTTTTACTGACCAACGGTATCGATAAGTCGAAGTTGTATTTTTGAGAAAGGCAAAACACCGAGAAGCCTGTATACATTGTACGTACGTGCTACTGTGCCATTCAGTTACCTTAGAAATTTATCGTCCAGCTTGGCACGTGGTCCGCACGGAGCCACTCACGTAGCTACCATTCTAGAATAATTTCTTATCGTCCTGATCACGTCTCTCTAATTTCTTAATTACTCTAGATTGCTAATCAATTTTTTGTCATTTTCGCTCTTAGATAAAAGCTTCACCAGCGCTCTCATGAAGGAGGCCTTTGCTAGCTTTTTTAACTATTAGAAACACATTTGCACTCAATGAAGTTAAATAGTCTTAGTTGGTATATCGTGGCCAAACTTTTTCGTTGGAAAAGTTGTAGCGTTAAACACACTAGGCATATCTTACGAATGATTCGAATTATGGTGTTTCTTAGCAGCTTCTCGTACAATGTAACGTATATATAGTGATACGATTTACGACGTTAAGCTAAGTTGAAACCCAGAGATGATCTTAACTTTTAATATGGGATTTTGAAAAATATATTAAATTGCGATATTAACTGAATAAAGCAGCAATAGAAATTAGTAACTTCCACCGTTTTGCTTTGGGTGTACCTCAATTTTATCAAGAGGTACCTCAATTTTATCAAATGTTATTTCTCTCGCTTAACATTACAGCCTTTTTGTTACTGGTCCAGTGCATCAATCGTCAGAGATTTAATCATTGTCAAAAAAACGCTGAAATCATACATCAAATTTTTAAGTACTTCTTTATAGCTCTAAGCTCTCGTCACTTAGGCTGGATTACCGCACTGAATTATTCAAACCTTAAAAAGCGTGTTTTTTCGAGGTTATTTCATACAGGAGGGGCTGAGACAGACGCGCCTCATGAGGTTATACATCTTTAAGAAAGGCTTGTGTACAGTTTATGCTATCTGGGAAACAAGGGC
The DNA here is from genome assembly GCF_002532875.2 of Varroa jacobsoni. Lineage (NCBI taxonomy): Eukaryota > Metazoa > Arthropoda > Arachnida > Mesostigmata > Varroidae > Varroa > Varroa jacobsoni. The sequence continues at coordinate 370,949 of NW_019213291.1, read as the reverse complement.
CAGCGACGGGAAACAACTATCTGTGTCCGCACGCCATCATTCGGACGGGAAGCCACGAGGGCTATATGCTCACCATCGTTTAGGATACTGTTCGAAGCTTCCGCAGGAGATGGGTGCTCTTCGTTCTGTCGTGATTTGCGCAATAAAATAAACCCATCATACGTATTTCGTGCTGATAGAACTAAAAAAGAGAAAAATCTTACTCTAGAATCTCATCCGGAGTAATATACTATCCATATTAGTATCCAGATTATTTTCTGTTAGTACGATGTTTATGAAGCCTCCAAAATCTCGTAAAAATGCTTATTTAAAAACTCGAAATTTTTTATCAAAATGTCTTCTCAAGTATAGTTTGTCGGCGTATTTAATGCAGTTTTCCTCATGGGCCTAATGGGGTACAATTTCAATTCCTAACCCCACTATTGATCGGTTGAGGATTTTTTACTGCTAAATTTTTTAAGCCTAAACACTATCAGAACGACAACGATACTGGACACAGACAATTGAGCGAGCAGAAAATGATTCTGAGGCCGCCAATTGGTGGGATTTTCTAGATTTCGACACTGGGAATAACGGAATTATAAAGTCACGTACCACGGCTCGTTGCATAGACATTTCTTGTTGCCCAATATGAACCGCCAGTTCGATCGTTTCACAAGTCAGTAATAAGATAATATCTAAATTTCGGGATACACACAAGCCCTTCGTCGGTGGCTGGATGCGCGGGCAAAACACCGATCGTTGGAAATGTGCAGGTGCAAGTGATTTTCCAGATTTTTAAGAACTGAATAGGGCAGCTTGGTGACTACCTGCAAATAACGGCACTATTTTTGGAAATTAAGGAAACAGTGTAGCGGATCGTATCACCACATGTACCCTTTGTGGGTATCGGAGAAGTTCGACGATCGAGTTAAAATGATCAGGAAGCATTGACCTGCTGTGTTCAAGTCGTAGGTTTTGTTGTTTAATGTATCGGTGGTGCATGCCATTTGCTCCAAAAAAACGTAAATAAATGTTGGTCGCCATTGTACAATCGTCCTCTCTAACGGAGACAGCTGTTTGCGACCGCCAACTTTGTTGAACTTTAATCACTAAGCTCATAAAGCTTAGTGTAATTGAGATTATTTTGTATGTACCGTATTTTATTATTGAACATAACTAAGTCGGATGTTAATATAAGGAAAATTTATCGTCGGAACATTTAATCTAGTTCCTAAAAATCCACTGAACATCCAGATTGTGTATTCGGGCAACGTATGTTTCACAAATCGTGCTCACCTTGGCGATGGATTACGTGAGCGATTCCACATGAACTTACATCCAATTCAAAAGGGAGCCAATACAAGCGTAATTGTCTTTAGGGGATCTCGAATAGTAAATTTCAATTTATTTTTTTAGATGTTCAATTTTTAATTAAGAGATAGGGTTTGCTGGAGCTACAACGCGTTGTGATATACTACCACTGACTTTTCCAAATATAGGTTTTTCTATTTCAAGTCAACGTATGGATATAAGACCATTGTTACTTCAAAAATGTATTCGAGTTTGGCAAGAAATCATTGTCAGCCTATAGTTAATTGTGTATCTTTCGTTCACGTTTACACATCAATGAAGCAAGAAACTACTTTGATCAGCGATTTAGGATTTTGAAGCGCGACGTCTCTAAAGCCATTGAACTTTTTACTTCAGCTAAACTATTTAGTTCATTAAAGAAGTAAACGCTACTACAGCCTAACCCTGTGTAAACGTGGCTTGGCATACTGGAAGATCCTGGGATAGACCTACCCATCATACTTCGATCGAGGGCAACTTGGGATTTGAATTCATGGGTCATATAATTATGGCTGTAACAGACGCCAGTGTTTGACTAAAAAAAGTAAGTGAAACGTACAGAACAACGTAATACCCTAAAACATAGACAATAAATGAATAATCGTAGCTAAATTTGCGGTGAGTGTCAGAAACTGATTAGAACCGAGGACTCTGTATAGGCCTATGTGGACTATAAACCAATGATGTAGCTGCCCTAGATGCTAATACAACCAATCTGATAATACTGAATTATATATGGCTATATAATACAGAAGAATATATGGCTACGAAATAAACTTAGCCTATCGACTTGATACCTCTCAGGTCTAATGTTTTTTTTATTGCAAATATGTAGTAGCCACCCAATAAGATCATGAAATTTCGTGAGTTATCTGTATCCTTTTCACCTCTTTTATGCTGGAAACAGACGGGTAGGACGAAGTAAGACGAATCGTCGAGCGAAGACAGCAATATTCGGGTATTTGATAGAATTTATAGTGCCACAATATCTAGAACACGCTCAACATATTTATCCACCGATTTTTGCCTATCCACTAATGACTGACTGAGATCGCTGTAGTAGTCTTTTTCAAAACAAAATTGGACTCTCAAGCCTTGCGCATGCCTAAGGCCTAGGAAACGGCCCATGCGATAGACAATTATCGTGCGCCGTTGTGCTGTGCCCTATCAATCAGTCAAGATACAAGTTCTAAGCACAGCCTACAACATTGAAGTCTATCATAAAAAAAACCTGTCACATCTAAATTTTCTCGGTTAGTCAAGTTAGCGACATACGTTGTTTGCCTGGAAGCTCAATAAGTAACGTCTTTCATAATAGTTAATCCGATATTGTCATTTGGCTTTCCTTCGAATTTTATTATAACATACATTGTAAAATTTCCTTTTTTGTGAGCTTCCAGTTATTATATTTGTGTATAATATCTTTACCCACGGTGGAGAGTGACCACCTCCAACAACACCAACAACGTAATAATGACGATATCTGTATTGATCTCCATTTCATTATTTTTATAAGGTCATTGTTCATGTACGCTGCAATCTGTTTTTTTTTTTCGGTTTTTATGTCCGGTACATAAGCCGTCAGGCATTACCTCGGGTGGCTGACATTTTCCAGCAAGAAAACAAGTACGTCTATGTTCGGCTTTGGATTTGGACCACGTACCTCACTTGAACTTAGCGGGCAATCACATGAACATCTACCTACCGATATAATGACAACATAACAGTGTATAATCCGCACTACCAGCTGCATAATCTCCGCAGGAGCGATATCCGCAGATATCAGCTATACGGTTTCTATAGGTCTTGTATCTGTTACCTTTACCATCCTACCATCGCTCGTTATTTTAACAGATAGAAGAACCGGCGTCCCCTGATGCTATGTATATAGTCCATTTTGACACCGTCAACGTGCTAGTGCTCTTTTCACTATAATATTTTTTTACTCCAACACCAACAGTTAGTGCGAAATCGTTGGCCGAGCGCCAATTACATTGGACAATCAGCGAAGATCAAATCCTTAATTTGTATTTATCTTCCTATGACACTCTCCCGTTACAGCGCAGAAAAGGGCATTTATTTACGCAGAAAATACAATTTAGCCCAAGCGATCGTCTTTGCCTATGATGATTACACAATAGTATCGAATAAAATTAACGTTTGAAGCTAGATTATTCTGACGGTCCTATTTAAAAAAACTGGTCAAAAAACATCTGGCAGACTTTTTTTTATATTAAAAAAGATCACGCATTTAAAGATAGGGCGAGGGCGACATCACAATAATTGAGGTGACATTTTCTTACAGAATTACTGCATATCGGCTGGACTAAGCACTACTAGTAAAACTTCATATTGGTTTATTTCAGTGTACTGATCCATAATTTGAAAGATTTAATTAATAGTCGTCCTTCAATAATGCTTCGTATTTTTTTTTGCTCTTGAAAATTTATACCACGTATGTGGATGGGAGCTCCTCCAAACTTCTCAGATGATCAGATATCACTTTTCCTAATAAGTGCGAAAGCAAATAACAAAGGAAAGGAACCTTCAAAGACCATTCGTTTGTTTGTATTAGTTATCTATTCCGAGCGTGTTATTACTTGTCCCCAATAAAGCTGTTCACTCAGGTTAATTATTAGTGATTCGTTTAATAGCTGCAAGCGAGGTTATACGCCCCACCTTGAACGTTCATTTTCCACTTACGCTCAGTTGGGGGCACTTTGGTAGAGTTCTGCCCGAATTCTAGCCCAAACAAACCGTATCTCCCAGGGTCCACATAATTGCACTAGACGCATCCTAATGGCCCTTTCCGCTGTAAGTGAATACAAAGAGTTAGGCCCTGTTTGACATTTCTGAGCTAATGATATTTTACCTATCGCACAGTTTCGGAAAATAGTAACAAGCTTTTATCGTAACTATTTACTAGGCCACTCCAACGATTTGCTACGCAGCAAAGTTCGTAATCGTTGACTGTTGTACTAAAAAAATACCGCGTTTCTAAGAGTTGTTCTCGTGAAGCAAGGCCTGGTCTGTAGCATATGTTGAATAGGCCGCGAAGGTATGTTTGTGTATAGCTGCCCTTGGACCTGAGCCAATAATTAGGCAATCAAACAGTGTTCTTCGAATACCTGAAATGTGAAGACAGGCACGAACCTTTTAAGCGTCTCCACCGGATACCGAAACAGGCCGCCGTATAACCAAACAAACACATAGGAAGCTTTTTTAATAATCAAGGCTGTTACATAGTAAAATTGGCAGTCCTAAGTGGAGAAAAAAGCCGTAAGCAGCTTCCTGTGAAATATAAGACAAATGAAGGCCGACGGATTCGTCTGTAGAGAATATCCATAAGAACACACTTGATTTGTATGTATTTGGATACGATCTATTAGATCGTTATATTATTGGTACTTGTTATCGCGAATATAGTCCGATGTCGTCATATAATAGGAAAATAAACATATTAGCGATGCACAAAGTACCGTCAGCTATAGTCAGCGATTGACCTTAACTTTTATTCCAGTCAAATCGGACTCTAACAATACGGACCTTAATTCAACTAATACAATGTAGTGGTGGACTCGTGCTGAACTCGATGTCCATGTACGACTTTTCAACTTCGTCACGCAGAAAGTTACAGCATGGACGGCAGCCCATCACGGGCTGCCGTACACTTCACAAAAAATACACACTGCTTTCAACGTAGAAACTATTAACGATGCACCTTACTGATCCTCTATTAATTTTACTATTACCGTTTAGAATGCATTTGATAATTATTTTGGGGTGATTAGCCAGCCATAAGTGGGGGTCCTGAAATAAGGCTAGACTCTGATATTAAGCGTACGATTGTAGACGTTAAGTATATTATGTCTCTCAAAGGTCTCAAATTTAAAATTCATGGATACCAAGAGCATCACTACAACATTTTTACAAAGCTCAAAGTGACTCGAAAACTACTCGTATGGCTCACGATCGTATATATGACCGTCAACCTGCTTCAACGACGTTGCGTTCTAAGCTCATCTGGAGCTCCAGTAAAAACATTGACAGACCCTAAAAATAGAATATTTTAGCAGTCGGCCAATTGTTTATTTTTCCTCTTTTTATTTTCATATATAGTTATTTACGTATATTATATGATATCGTGTAATGTGTGTTTACGCAATTATAAAATACTCAAATTCTCCATTACCTGCCAAAATTATGATCTGCAGAGTTTGAGGCCACAGTCTAGAGACTATTGAAATGCGAGAATGAATGTTGCAAGCTTCCGTTGAGTAGACCCTTTCTAATCAAGAATAGTACGTCATTTCTGAAGACGGCTGATAGCGTAAATCCTGCAACAAGAATCGTATATATTGGACGACGAAGCTGAATTGTTATGCATTAATCACGTCATAATTTCACTATGTGTTAGCCGACAGAAGCTCTAAATTGGAAAAATTGCATTCCACATGAAGTTACCATGCTAACTCCTTAACATGTTGAAACGTGGCTCGACTATATGCCGTTCTAAGTCTAGCTCTAATTATTGTTAGGACTGGCTTTAACTCTGCTGTCCGTTTGTTGTTTATTTCGAAATATGTCAATCACAACACTAACGAAGAAGTGTTGTTTTAGCTAGCTCTCTCCTCACTATTTGTGCTTATTTTTTAACGACTGTATAAACAACGTGCATTATACTGTGCTGCACGGCACACAGGAGCTGTGGACGCGTGGAATGATATAGATTACTGCCAGAAACTACTAGAGACGGGGCTGACCCCACAAGTTTTACTAATCATGCACTAATGAGTAGATTTCTATTCTAGAAATTATTCTATCGCATGCCTAAGTGACAAAGGTTCCAAAGAAATGGTCTGTCCTGCACCGTTAATAGCAGTTTCGCCAAATTGCTGCAATATATCCACCAGGCTTTCGTTATAGTTTTAACCGCGATTTGCCAGCGATGTAGAATTATAGACCATTATTTACCTGTAAACATCATCTACCTATTGTCCCTATAATAGCGAAAAATTTCAACTAAATTGTTACGTGTCTATTTATAAGCCGTCCACCACGAGTCAATGAAAATATAGAATTGTGGCCCATTTATTGTTATGATCATTTTATTTGAACGACCAATGACTCTACTGTCGTAGAATAGCAAATGGATTCTAATCATTGCTACCGGTGTTTATAACGGATCATCTAAGTAACGTTTTAACGAATTTATTTAAGTTGAACGCCTGCATATACAAGCTTTCACCCACTCAATTTATTCTGCAGCGTCACTTATGTATACGCGAATAGGTCACTGCTTCATGTATATACCCGGAAAGACGCAACAAGAGCCTCTGGCTCCACCAATAGGTTGCTGTGTCCGCGTAATCGAAGGACACGTATCTCATAGTTTTATGAAGCCATGAGGTACTTTTAAATATAATGTATTTTATTTAGCAAGACTCCGCGGTGCTTGTATTACACTTCAAAAAATCAGCGCTATTTCAATTGGCCACATTCTTTCCTTTAGATAGTTTGAAACGGTAACATATGATTAATATTCCCTGTAGATCTCTCAGCTCCCATCATAAATGCATCTCCCAGCTTATGATACAGGTGCCGGCCATTTCGAATAGGATTCATATTTTATGACCAAAATTGTCATACGTTTCCTCCAGCTAATTTTTTGTACATAAATCTTGATTAGGGCCACTAAATTGTGCCTCGTCAAGATAGACTCTGACATTGCTCGGGCATCTTTCAGTTGGATTTTATTCATAACGTTATCGAAACTCTAGCTGTTTCCCCTATATAACTACCTATTGTTTGTTGTGATTTAACCTGATTGTGGAACTCTGAGGTTGTTTGTAAACATCAGCAGTTAAATTAGCCAGCATTTACTTAAGAACAGATATTGTATTCAATATAGTACGTTTATAAACAGTTCGTTCAATTCTAAGTAGCGTTTTTTTCCAGCAATCTAAAACGACCCTTTTTTCTGACAAAGTCTGCTCATTTTTTCTGACAGTATTGCCCAACTCGCCTTTATCATTTAGCATGACGCAAATCCATACGGTTTTCTGGATTGCGTAATGTGCGGTAGCATTGATCCGCCAGCCACGGAAGGGACCTTCTTTTTTACTACGCTGAGAATTCATTTCGTACTTAGAGTCTGCACTGTTGACACCGTTATTCTTCCGCCTCATAGATTTGCTAAAGGAATCCTAGGTAGGCTTAGCAAAGTCTTAGGAACATACCGAGAGGCAACTTTAAAGATTTGTTCGTAGCTGATGGTCGATTCGAACAAATACACTCAGGTTCGCAGGCTCGAAGCTGCCTTAATTGGGCCGGACGTTGGGCTAGTAGTTCACATGTTCATTGTCATCAAAGATACGGTTCTTTTTATCTTTGCTCCTATTTTCCTTCACAGATCGAAACGTAACACGACGTTTACGTTAGTTATGTCAACTAACGACAAACGAGACGACACTTCCCGTTGGATATTACCGAAGTCCAACCGAAGCGAACGAGCAAGATCACGTGTTTGTTTTGTTATTGAGATTAAAAATTTTTTTTCACATATAAAAATATGCTTTGCGCTTAAAAATAAAAACGATCGCCACAACGAATAGTGATTCTTACCACAAATGTATTCATTTAAACACAGAATAATATAATTAATACAGGTTATAAAACCGTTGCTGAAAAACCTTCACGTTGCTATAATAGATGTCACAGATATGGTTTTTCTATTGTTGATGTTACACAATATTTGTCTTGCGAACGTGAAGTACACAATAGATTCTGTTTGATTTTTACCTGCAAAACTCGCTGGAGGGAGCATACGAGGCGCTGCTTACTGAGAATCGTGAAATGAGCTTCGTTGGTGCTGTTTCGAGACTTTGATCATTTTCGATATGATCTTTCTCTCTTCGCTTAGTTTCTCACAAAAGGGACGCTGTCTTCTTGGGTGTCGCTCAGTACGTCGCCATTGTCGTTCATATCTGCCTCGTTCATACGGTACCTGCTTGCTGCTTTTGAGGATCCACTGCTTAAGACCAAAAGAATTAGCAGAGTTCTGCCAGAGCTTGAAAATACAAACAAGAGAAAAATAGTACATTTAGAGTACGGAGCGTAATGCATTTGCTTGTACGGCGTACGCTGCAACCAAGAGCTGTGACTGTACTCGACGCTACTGCTGTAGAGGAAAACTATGTGACAGGGCATTTAGTTGTGAACTCGCGTCTAATGCGCGCTATGAAATGGTCGGCCCCGTCTTGCAGCAAAAAGCGTGTTCCGTAGCACTCTTTGTTATTAAGAATTTGCAGATCCTTATATTTCCCTCTCTACTTTCGGCGATCGCTGCTTAATAGGCGTTTGCGGTGGCGATAATGCTTCCGGTCTAGCTCAATAACCTGCCAGTATCGCCTAAGTCACTAGCTCCGGATAGTTTACGTGCATTGGCGAAAAGCAGGCCACATGTAGAGGGAACACCGACGCCTTTAACGATCAATAACGTAATGGTAAAAACCTAAAACAACGGTAGAAATACAATCTGTTCCTTCGGTCTGCCGATGGAGAATATATCAAAGTGTGCTACAGATAATTTTTCTTTTCAATGTAAAAGTATGTAAAAGATGGCGAGGCAATAACGTGTTTGTCTACTAACTTCAAGATACGTAAGGTGATCTAAATTCGGAAGCGGACATGGACCACTTCGTTCCGCGCTGGGTATTAGTTACCTGAGATAACTTAAAGCCGAAGCATTTAAGAACGAGGTAGGATGCTGCGCGAGGAGAAATAAGTTATAGATGACATCCTGGATTAGTTAACACGTACTGTTAAGATTGTCTTTGCTATAATGTGAATGATTAAACCTATTTTCGCTGATCTTGTTATATGCATAAATAACTAAATAATAAATAGTGCATATGAGGATCGACAGTAGCCTGTTTGTTGGGGAACGGACTAAGATATGTTGTTGCGGAATAAGATAGGTTGTTAAGAAGGTAATGACCCATTCTGTATTATCGTCTCCTTTTTCTATTCTCTTTCTGACTAATACTTAGGTGTAGCCGACACTAATCCTTCAAAACTACTGCCATAATTTGGTTCGAATGAGACATTTTGAACTTTAAAAATGGGTATGCTGGATGAAAAAAAAAATAGCTTTTTCAACACTTCTTGATTTATCCGTTGCCGAGGTCAGAGAACTGCTAAATCATCTCTTGACAGTTGTAACCTGTACTGCAAAGATCCCGTCGCCGAGAGTAGTACTCACCTCTGTAATTCGTATTTTAGACAAAATGTTCTTATCTTAACGAGACGTTGACGACAAGAGAGTAAATAGAGATTTTTCCAATTGTACATAATACCTGAGGCAATTTTTTCTCAACGATCTAAGCTAATTTCTGTGTAGTGGTAAAACCTTTTGAAGCCGATATCCCAAGAGTGAACTATCGCATCTGCAACAAAATGTATAACATGCCATTTACGCTCTGAAAGTCCGGTCACATTATGCATCCTGATAAAGACTTGATCTGAAGGCGCCAAGTCAGTGTCTGATGAAGCATGCATGCCTAAAGTAGCATACAGAACCCTCCTATTATTAGGCCTTTTGTTAGAAAACAAATCCATTTAAAACGATGTAACATGTACTGAAGCTTTGTAAGACCAGTATAGAGTGCTAGATCACTGTTCTTGAGAAAATTGAGCCACAAAAAACAGTCAACTATAAGTCGAATTAACTGTAGATGCATCGGGACACAGTATTTGTACAAGTTTACTCCTAAAACGTTACGTCTTTAAATTCAGCAAGAGCTATAGAATCATTTAATTACCCTTTAAACACTGATTGATATTGCTCGAATTTTCGAAGTTGACAATTTCTGTCCCTTAATGTAACTCATTAAATTACAGATAAAAATTATATAGTTTAAACACGACGGGGAATGACAACGTCCAAGGCGTGTTTCTTAGCGCATTTGAACTTCGGCATTTCTTGTTCGGGTTACTTATAATTCATTACATATTATAGGGTTATAGACGCGTGGCTCGTTTATAAAAATAGTAAGCGCGGCGACAAAGTATCAGTTCGACGAAACGCCCTAAAGGAGCTCGCCCAACTAGAGATTTTTACGGAAAGAATATAAATGATCCGTGAGGGATAGCTCTGACATAAACTGACGTCTAAAGAGAAGCACGAAGTCTGTCTTGAACATAGGTGTCAGCAGTCAAGACAGTCATGAAAATCTGGAAACGAGGCGCAAAAGATGACCTTGAACAGCACGAAGTACCTTCGGAATATATCACCTTGCCCTGTTGACCTTTTGTGTTCAATATTATCCTGCATACAGTATTGTTATATTTCACCATGCGATCACTTGACGAGCAGTCAACGTCAGTGACGGTCCAGTATGTATACATACATCTTATACGTATAGCACGTGTTGTACATTGCATTAGATAAGTATTGCCACATCCTTTGCCTCTTTCATAATACATAATAGCTAGTGTTAAGCAAAAAATAGAAAATGTTCAGTATGTTAAGCCCTAAAGCATGTTTTTACATTTCATCGGCACGCGGCGATTATCGAAGTCACTATAATGGAACATAAAATTAGCAACGCTTATATACAGAGATTATTATACTATGTTTCACGGATATGTCATTGATGATATATAGAATCATCGCTGCGGACCAGAAACGAGAAAAGTTGTTAGTACACACACTGAGGTACGCGTACCTAGTCGGCAGTAACTCCCGGCAGGTGGTAGACTTCTATAATAGTTTTGCTTTTATTGTGGACGGCTTCGCTGTCTTTTGCGTCATCTCCAAGAGCTAACGAAGTAAAGCGTTTGACAGATTTCGTCACAGACAAAAGAGCAAAATTACCTACAGCCGAATTTATTACAGGTGGAGAAGTTTTCAAAGGGATTTCGACGGCGGCTGAGACCTGAAATTACTTTCCATATCCTGAACAAATATTTGCTTGAAAACAAATCACCATACATAATCAGCTTGACAGTCCGTTCTTGGCGTGGAAGGTCCTCCAGTGCCCGGACAAGGTCAGGAGAAGTTTCTCGTGTCCTCCTGTTCCAATATTTCCCTTTGCATTAACAACTACCTGATCGTAAAAAAAGTGTGTCTCCGATTTGTAGTTCGCCATCGGGCGACCATATGGTATTAACCGTGGCTATCTTGTGGAGCTTCGCTGTTCCGAACCGATTCTTTCACCAGATCCTCTTCGGCGTTTTTCTACCCAAGCTTGTATTGCTCGTTGGAATCCTGTTTACGCGCACTCTCTTTATCATCATGGACCTATATGAAAGGCATGTGATTAAACGTTATTAGTGCTTTCAGCCTCGAGGTTGTGGACGCATTTACGACTTAATAGTAAATTGTTAGGGCATAGGTAGTTTGAACGAGTTGTTGTTTCTAACCAAACTTTATTTATAATTGGCGCATTTTCAAAATAAACGTAACTTTGGCGATTATGGAACTTCGACAACGAAACGTTCCGACGTCTCCAAAAGAAAGACACCGATAACTGTAAGAATGACAATGTTGTAGTGCAATGCAGTGATTTCTGTGAAGAACCCATCGAAATAGAATACATAATGCAATGTATAAAATCGCTTAAGGCTGGTACGAACGTTTTCGTCACATACACTAGTACTAAAAGAAATTGCATTACAGGAAAAAAATCAGATACAATTTTAATTGGCTGTTCTAAATTTGTTCGGACCAATCATCAGACTGCCTGGTAGAAATTGGATTCAGGCGATTCTCAGCCACATTTTGCACTTCATCGAAAGTAACGACGATACACCCGAACCTCATTTTCGAGCGCCGATGAGCACTGTTCCATCTGAAAAAGGCGATACAAAATGGACTCATTGTGATAACAATGGCAATTCTGCTGACCACCATCGAACGCGGCCTGTACGACGGCGGACCGTTTACACAAGATCCTCGTTATTGCGATCAACACGCCAGAGGAATCGACCTACAAGTTCAATAAACTCATAAATAAATTCAATATATGTGTACGATTTGGTACTCTTTCTTTTCTTTTCTGAAGATGCTGAAGACGGCCAATCTATTACCAAAATGCACCTGGATTATCCAGAAGTATTTTACAGAAGACTAAACGCTTCGCCAGTGATTTCGCCAATTGGCAATACGCAGCGTACGATCCGCCTCGTCGGAGCCTAAGGCGGCCACAGTCAAAACCATTATTTCCCTTTTGCATTTTTATTTCTTTGTAGTTTATAAACATAGACTATAAACAAAACTGAAAAAGATAATTTCTTAAATGTCATTACGATGTGGTGTAGGTCTACGCAGCTTTGTCTAGCATTAGTCCAGCCAATTTTCCAATCCAATGTAATTATTTAATGAATTGTCTGTTTCATGCAAGCGGAAAAAGCTTTACGCTCGCGGGGATATGTTCAAAAATTACTTAGGATCGGTCTAGTTTTAGTTTGTTGACCTTTATTGCTCAAAACGTCATTTTCTAGTTTGAAAATTTGTAAGACGTTTAACATTGCCACATTGGCTTGAGCACTTCCTAAGCTTTCGTTCAACTAGCAATGTCAATGGAGTCAACTGATGCAGGGAGAGCATCCAGCATTTGTAGTGTACCGCCGTCGGAGGCAACACTCAAACTGTGACCGGGAAGCTCTGTAACGCGATAACTTATGAGCGTTAAATGGTTGCAGAAAGGACACGCGGAAGAATCGCCGAATCGAAGGTCCCATGCGCGCAAATTTCGTCACTTGCATTGTTTTAAACGGCCAGTCGATAAGGCCTCAAGAGCCGATTCAGCCATAATTTAGCTGGACATAACACTGGATTCCACCAAAGACTCAGAGCTTAACTGTTGAACAAGGGTATATATGTGTATAAAAAAAAATTTAGAAATCGGAAAATGGAAAGGCGTGAAATAGAAAAAGCAAACAGGAGATGGGGATATGGGCCTGCGAAAAGGGATGCAAGCTCCATTAGCACGGGTACACAAGGTCCCAATGGTGCCGATGAAACGTGGCGCGCCTATGTGCTAGTGTGCAGAAATATTTTCGCTACATAAATGATGCTAATGATAATTACCGATTATGTTCATACGGTTCATACTTGAACAACGAATGGGTATTTTAATAAAGACATGGTTCTGGTGTATAGCTTTAGTATTTATATCTAAAAGGCGAGGAATAGCAAAGTACGTGCCATCGAGTGTCGGAGCAATTGGCATACTATTGACTCACAAGCGTTTGCTATGACGTCTATTATTTACCTTATGCGCCTGTAGTACGTGTTACTATTCACGTTGGGCGCATTTGTAAAAAGGCGCTAAAACTTCTGAATCGCCAATGAACAAAAACGAAAAAATAATTTTCTGTAAATAACCGTTCCGCCTGTAGGCGAATCGCTACCGTACTGTTTCTACCATGCAGCTGATGTAGGCCATAAAAGATCGCGCCGTTGTTTCTAGGAAGAGGACGAACGTTATGCTATATTTGAGTAAGATGGAGTCGTTGAGTAAATCCACGATGAGAATATACCCCCAAGCAAATTCATATATCTACAGACGCCTGCTCTGGAAGATTGCTCATCGCGTTTGCTGTTGATGTTTATCCAAACTGTCAGCGCTACTAAATAAGCTAAGATTCGAGGCAGAACAAATTTACTTACTAATACTACTATGTTTGAATGTGACTCGTTACTATCTAATAGGATGTTGCCTATCACCAAAAGTGGGCTAGTCCAAATAACTATTTCGCGGATATATTGAATGGATGTGATTGAAGCATATAGAATTTTGTCCTAATAGTATCGGACAAAAAAGGCTTCGCCGCGTTTATCCACCATTAACGTGCTTTATGCATACTTCATATGGACGTAGTATAGAGTTGGCAAGCGTTCTTTTGCCAATCAGTCTATGAAATTTCGAACAACTATAAAATGATAAAATTTTGTTTCATTTTAATATGGTTGTCCCGATGAATCATTTAATGCAAACGCCTTGCTCTCTTTGTTTCAGGTAAGTGGGTTTTTTTCTTGACCGAGCATCACTACGTGTCTGCATCCTGGCATCACTCACGAACCCCGAAGATCTATTTGATTTTGAGTAGGTGTGAGCCAATCGATATGTAGTTACAGACAGGTAGAGGCCAATAGCTTACCGTTCTAGTGAAAACCGCTACGTAATTTACTGCATAGCGTGCAGGCTTAAGGTAGTTTGTAAGCGTATCTGGGTTTCCTTAAAAAGGCTTTCGAAAGAAGAGTTATTGCAGGATTTTGAATATGTTGCGAAGTCTTCCCCAACTTTTCGAGTAGTTGTATACGTTCGGTCTTGGTTTTGAGCTGTACTCTCACCGATCGTCGGATGCATGGGACACAGCTCCGCGTCTCTTCACCCGTAAATATGTTGAAAAGATTCCCAAATCCATCTTGATGAAGGTTATGAATAGTTCCACGACAATGTGGCTTCAAATATGTCGATTGTCACTTGCTCTGGTTTTGCAGACAGCAGCATCTTTTCCTTATACAAATGTTATTCTAGTACTTCATTGTGCTGCACTGACACTGGCTTAAATTAGTAACTCGCCTATAGACATTACGTATCATGCGAATGTTTGTCTTCAAACGCAGTTCTTCTCCATATAAAATGTACCTATAGCATTGATTACAATCATCCGCTTATAATTAAGCAGCATATTCAGGGAATAAACCCATCCTATAAATGATTTTTGCACTCGGTATCGATGAAACAGTTTCGTGACGAAGTTTTCTCCGACGAATACTCCGAAATTCGTACTTGCTCTCTAGTTGCGTCATTTACCAAGTGTATGGCATAATCCACGGCGTATATAAATTCAGACGCGTAACTCTGGCATTTCGTAAGATGCGTAAACTTGTCTTTCAGGTTAGGCAACGGATTCTATTAGGAATCAATACTTGCTGACGTTGTAGATATCTCGAGACATAACTTCAACTCGTATCTCGAACCATTCATTTGAAGCCGTGCTGTTTTTAGATAGACTTGCCATTGTACTATAGACTTGTATATATCTGTGGAACTTCACCGAATAATTGTTTCAATTTCCAAGTTAACTTTGGGTGTCTCTATTCTCAAATTTTAGACAATAGTAGCCAAAAAAAGAATCTGTGCGTCTCGACTCGACCACAGATCTAGAAAGGAAC
The DNA here is from genome assembly GCF_002532875.2 of Varroa jacobsoni. Lineage (NCBI taxonomy): Eukaryota > Metazoa > Arthropoda > Arachnida > Mesostigmata > Varroidae > Varroa > Varroa jacobsoni. The sequence goes on along the minus strand of NW_019213291.1, from coordinate 355,429 downwards.
TGCTATTTCGTCGAAAATTCCGTGGCCGTTAACGGAGCCTGAACTTAAAGATAAACATTTAATAAATGTTTATCTATAAGAGGTACTTTTGTTGGTTCGGTGAGCTTGAAACACTGCGACTTGTTCTCTCGTCATAGAGATCGTGGACAAACTTATAAAGTAATTAACATGTCTGATAGATAGATATATATCTATATAAAGTACAATACGCCTAATACGAGCCGACAGAATGGCCCAAACGGACAATACAGTGGTCAGAGAGATAGCACAATTGGTAAGGTTGAACAGAAAAATTTACCAGTATAGCTGAATCCAGCTAGTGCTAATCCTGTACAACATATATCAAAATGTGCCAATCAAAACTAGAAATCCTATGATGACTACCGTAGAAGCCGTTGTAGGACGTCAATTGCAAAATGTATTTCCTAGTGCAGCAACAGCTGAGCTAGCTTAAAAAAGTGCGTTTCATAAAATATATGACTGAAGGAAATACTTTATCAAATTGTCTGTCCAAGCAAGGATTGCTGCACAGAGCCCTGCTGGCTTGTGACCTGTTTAAGTGCATAAAATTTGAGAGCAGAAAAATTCTGTAAAAAACTGGGATGAAATTTTTCACCTATTTAGGACCCTATACATCTTTTGTTGTGATGGCGACCGCTAATACCCTACCTAGAGACAGGTCGCGCATGAGGTCGAAATCGAAACGTAAATTATTTTTTTGCTGCATAGCTGCTTCTGAGTGCTTTTTGGTAATTTTTCAATCAACTAATAGGCGGGTCGCAAGGGACAATCCTAACAAACGATGCTAGTTGCATATCTGATAGTACAGTAGCTCCCGCATGCGACCTTGACAAACAGAGTTGACCCTAGTGCAGCTATAGCCCCATTTGCCTTTAGAAGCAGTTTCCATGTAATTAAATATTTTGCCAAGAATCAACCTGCATCGCGCTTAAATATGTGAAGTAAAATTATGTATACAAACAGTAAGACACGATACGGTCGTTTAGCTGGGTAATTTATTGATTACTTTTACACCCTTATAGAAGCTGTTTGAATTTTGTTGTGGCCCCGGCAGCGGCGAACATTCGACGAAAGCAGTCGCTAAACTATGAAAATACCTACTAACTACGCATGTTCACTTTCATAGAATTTAGCCCAGGTAAGCATGAGAACCGTCATTGGGGTATGTTACCCTTAGCGCTTTCTTGAGCCCTTTAGTCATCAGGAAACAAAAAAGGTACTTGATTGGCCAACACATCTTTATCTCCTAATGCTTTTTACTATCTACCTGGTCACGCGAGACTAATCAGGAGCGACGGACTAGGCCGGAGGTGGTAATCGATCAGCAGTCGAAGCTCAAGAGCAACGTGGGGATAGAACACAGTATCGGAATTACGTATTCATGTAGAAGACAAGCCAGCATATGCTGTATTCGACCACTATAAGCGAGTATATATAGCTAGTATTAGATGCCCAACAAGCCTCCAATAGTAGACCAGAATCGAATAGACATCAATATATACTATTTATGGAAATAAACATACTACTTTTATGCCGAATACAGTTTTTTCGATCATGCATCTGCTTGTTCGTAGCTAGACTGCGGAAGATTGTATATATAGAGGAAAGGCAATCGTTTGTATAACTAATTGTAATCTTCATAATCTGTTAGTGTTGTTCTTGTGAAATCTGCAATAGGATATAGTAATTTCTTTCAATGATAAGCCTTTCAAAAATTACTCTAGCTCGAAAAATTTGTCTCAACTATCTATTTTTCTGCCAGTTTCTTCAAGGAAAGCACCTTTTTTATTTTGCTTTTTGTCACACGAGGCCAACTAAATATATGCGTTCATACTAAACTGCATTATAATATTATAGGAATATAAATAGCTACAACTTGTACTCATTGGGCGTGACTATGACTGCTTTTTATCGCAGGTTATCGGAGGTTGTGTTTAGCAGCTGGTCGAGTAACCTGTAAAATAAGCTAATTGTGTTTTAAGAAATAATCCTATCGTCTGTACAACACGTTCTGATAACCTATGACACAAAGCTAACTTGAATTCTCTAGTTAAAGATCGTCGATCAGAATAAAGGAGTTTATGTTTCCTTATCGGTTACCTGGCCTTTGGAGTGAAGTTATATGAAAAAAGCAATTTCTCGTTTAGTCAGTACAGGTCGTGAGAAGCGACAGACGTTGTAGTCCTTGGATCTCGAGTACTCCTGAACGTATGCACTATTCGACACATCCATGGCAGCTCTCATATCACATGCACGTATTTTTTTGGAACTAGTTAACCTGTCGGTAGCCGTTTCGGGACATTTAGGAAAGCTTGGTCCCTCAAGCGGTGTAACCAGCCAGTTAATGCACCCATATCCTTTCCATTTTAGACATTATCTACATAGAGGTTTTATAATAGCACCCCTATAGTTACATGGATTGCAGAGGAAATTTTCGACCACAGCGGATCTCAAATTACTTTTTCTGCTGGCTTGTTCATTATTGTGGTATTTTTTCAGTGGTTGATAGCCCCGAATGCGGACACTAATTTGCCTTTCAATTAGAACGCCCATCATCGTGGCACGCCTGTCAAGCGTCTATAGAATGGCTTATTTCTCCGCAAAAATATGCATGATTATTTGTAGATCCCCGCGTCGGAGGCACCAGGAATCTTCTCTCCATCCGCCAGTATCGTTGGGATTTGACGCCGTTGCTACTGGCGACGATGATAGTGGCCGCGTGTAGCTATGAACACTCAGCTACACATGTCGAATCGATAACCTGATTAGAACTCTGTCCCAAGGGAGTGGTCGTAACCAAGGCTCAGATCACGACCACCCCCTCGGGACAACAAACGAAACAAGTTGGCAGCATCCTCAAAATCTGTTTGTGTTTACGGATCAGCTAAAACAGCACAAGTACTTTATACATATCCATATGCACATCCAATATTCACACCAAGTACAAAAACAAAGCACCATATATATACATACATATCACAAGTTTATTCTTCATAATTTGAACTTCGTTTCACGGATATTGCATTGGCAATACATTATATATGTATATAGCTACAAGCCATGATAATGGAAGCCAATGTCGTTATTTCAGTCACGAAAATACACATACGTGTGCATCAAGTTGCAATGTAATCTATTATTGCACAATGTGTTAAGAACAAGCATAACAGTTTGGCAGCATTTCGTAGATTGATTGGGCTGATCAACTTGTGTTAGTGTTTATGCCTGACTTGACGGTGTCATTGAGAGGGAAGTAAATTTACTTTCTAACACAGGCCTACCTGGCCTGCACTAATAAGACGTCACAAACGTTTTACTTAGTGGGTCGCGCGTTAATATGGTCAAAGCATTCTATCTGCAAAACTTCTAGCGTCCCGCAAGGGTCCGGGCGGCCGCCTTACAAGAAGGTACACTCGGTGCTGCCCCCTGTTGACGTTATTATTTGGTGTTCGAACAACGCGAATACGATCCACGATTTGAGGGTGCCATATGGCTTCTCTGATCGGAACGACCAGGCTGAGCGATGTCATTATACCGAAATTAAGGGAGAAGAACTAACCCTAATTCTGACAATACGTCGAGTGCGGCCGTACTACAAATGTTGCTAAAAGACTCCCAAGTCTCTTTTAGTGGATTAAAAAAATGCAAATGTAAAAGTAGAAATGGCGCTTGTAGCATTCTTGGGTGTTTCGTACGGTATCACATCGTATCGCACCTCGATGATCGACGTCGAAGTTGACCTATTCTATCAGCTAAGCCTATTTTGCGCATAATTGTAAATTATACAAACAGCCTTAAAGGACAATTAGTACATACCTTACTCAGTTCTAGTCGCCAGGTTTGGCAAAGGGTGAGACAGTTACACTAAAGCAGTTGATTATGAGGAGCAGAACATTTAATATGTCAGCTAAATAATCTAACTGATAAGCGCTTTTATGACCAAATTGCAGAAGTTCGTTAGTGAACGAGTTTACTCAAGTGAATAGAGTGGACGATACCAGACCGACACATTTAAAAAATCCGCTTTTCAATGAGTGAGATATGATAGGACGATAATGTTCGATTGTAATCGGCTTCTTCATGAGTTTAAATTATCCACGCCAAAGGAATCTCTCTAAGATGATGCTCTAATGAAAAAAATATGTTTCTTCTTCTTCATGTTTATTAAATCTTCACTGATCTTTAGCTTCGATGTAGATGTTATTTGACTATTCCTATATCTTACAATGTAGTTTGTAAAAATGCTTTGAACATAGAGAGATTCTGTCGAACTCGTAGTTTTAAATTCATTGGAAAATCAGGTAAAAATTCGCCCTGGTCTGTGATCTTTGTATGGTGAAGCCGTTTTCGCTGATGTACTCCCCAGCCTTACTACGGTTGTAACGAAATGTCGGTGAGTTCACAATGCTGGAAAAAAATATTCGAATTCGTAATGCCGACGTCTGTTTCGTTGTCAATACTATTTTTTACGTGAGCGTTCTTATATCCGGTAAAAATCTGCCGTATGGCCAAGTATTGGCCGTACACGTTCTTCAAAAACTGCCAGTCTGTCGCTTCTAACTGCCTAAGTGCGCATATATACACATACAGAAAGGTACCTTTGTCAATACATAACAGAAATGTTCTCGGTAGCTCGAAGACTTTATACCAAGACGTCGGTTGCTGTTTCTTCTTTTTATCGCTTTAAATTTCTTTTTGCACAAAAAATAGCATAGAAATGTAGATGAGAACGGTCCAGATCCGTACAATGAAGCATTTACAGGTTGGTCTGCGACAACTATATCAGAAAATTTCTTTCGAGCGCCTTGTTTCCTCTATGCTATCTGCCTCATTGTTGATCTACTCATCCGCAAAGGCAATCTATTTTGTAGAATACTTACAGCAAGTTCTGAATTACTGACAGATGTAGACTGAGCAGGAATATCATGCAAATCTGAATGTGCCAAGAGCTACTTATGTCTAGATTACGGTAGTAGAAAAGCACGGCTGGCTATTAGAAATGGCCAAGTCTAATCCATACGCTCCTGTTCTAATCCAACAATTTTGTTAGTACTATTATGATAAGTAGAAAAAAATCTATACTATGTGGTCGACGTAATAATGTGTATAAGTTGGACATCGTTAACGAAAAAAAAAAAATTACCAGAATGTATCGCACAAAATTTATGGCTGGAGCCAGATTCTCATCACTTTCAATCAAAGAAGGAATTGAATAAACATAGATACTAGAGATTATGATTGCCGTATCGTTTCTGAATAGCTTCAGATATAGGTGTTTTCTTTTGTGTCCTAGCACAAAGACCAGTCTAACAGTGTCCGTAAAATCCATATACCTATTTTCGAATGCTTCTTCCTAGCTGTTTCAAGGTTATCTCTATGGCCAAGCGAGATTGGATCGATACAGTCAGAGCTAGTATTAAGGAGTATATTTCTAGAATATGCCATGAAAAATAAGTGAATATTTCTACATCGTTAATAGGCACTTGATGATTCCCAACTTCGTGTTGAGTAGCTTTGTCCTTTTAGTATTTGATTGCTGATGTTTTACTAAGAAAAAGTTCATCGTTCCCTTATATCATCCGAAGTGCTAATGATGGGATAACTACTAAGACTAAAAGCGGATAAAATCTTTTAGTAGAATAATGGTATCAGCCACCAGCGAGCCTCGTACTGACTCATTTGTTTACCAACAAATCAATTTCAAGAGATGGATTTCATTTTGGTTATACAATTATCGAAGGTATCAATGTAAACGTAATCTTTAATCACGTACTACTCAATACAATCTAATAAGATCGTATGAAAATTATTCAGGCAAAATCTCTATCCTTAAGCAGTCTTTGACAGCCATTCTAGATGAAACAAGGTAACGCCGCGGACATCACCCCGATAGCCATAGCAATAACAGTCGGAACAGTATCGATAGTCTCATAGGATATCCCCTTATCGATAATCATGAGTTGTCGCCTATCAATTAAACATAGCTCGGGTGACTAGCGAGAAACGCAAACACGTAACGGAAACAAGCTTACGGTGAACCGCTCGAGCACTGGTGCATATGAAGGTCGCAAGTACCAAAGAACCGCAAAATTTGGTAGAGAACGGGACGACCAGGGACCCTCACTAAAGAGATGGTGGAGTCTGAACCTAATTGGACGTCGTCCTGTGTTGTTTGCGGCCTTGTTATGTGCCTCAATGATCTGGTGTGTGTAGATGATCAAACATGTGATGACCAAAACGTCGACAGATATAAACAACGCTAACCCCGAAGTTCACATTCGGACGGTGCTGGTGCAGAACGAGTAGCTTAGGCAGATTAGAATTATACGAGAAGACAATTCTTTGGAAAAAATGATCTTTTCCATCGGAGTTGAAGTGCAGCCGTAATAGCCAATTGGCTAACCATTCATTGGCGAAGTGCTCAAGCTACGTTTACCAGAATCATCGTTTCTCAGAAAACTGGCCCATTTCGGGTTCGTTCAACACTGTGGTAGACGACATCTGAGTACAAATGTTAGAGCGCTGCTGGCAAAACAAGCAGTGCTTTCAAGACCGCTTATCAGTTTAAGATCGACTATTGGAAGAAGACTTGACGATCACAGATGAACGATTAACGACCGGTCAGCTGAGTCAGATCAGCGAAGTTTCCGATTCCCTCTGATTATTCAGCCAGGGCTGGCCAAAATGTCGCTCGTCCTTATCCGTGAGTTCCGACCCAAATACCCCCCCCCCCCTCGTTGCAAAGTCAGCAATACTGTAGATGCCCGTGACGTTGCATCTTTGAGACGCAACTGTAAACGAGGACCCCTTAGCTGGTAGGCAGGTGTATGCACCAGTAACAAGTTTTAGTCGAGTCTGTAGAATAAAAGATCCTGTCAGCTTTGATCATCGAACGTACAAGTACGAAAGTGTGCGCTCTTACGAACACAACAACGGCCGCTCCAAATTCTGCAACGTTAATCTCTTGCGCAGTGTAAGTCGAAATTTAATCAACAGAAGCAAGCTTGAACCATCATCACCATTGATATACGTAGTTTGGAGATAGACGGCAAACGCGTCTGAAGTCTCAGGTGCATCATCGAACACACGAAGCGAGTACGAGTCTGTTATCTTATTCGCCAACCCAATGTCTCGGATAATATACTGGTGGTATGAGACGTTGAGCTCTGTTGCCCAGATTGTAAGTATCCTAAGCAAATCCCACAATGTCTTCATCGGGGCGAAAGACTCTATCCATTTTGGATGAATGGCTTCCCTCTGAGCGTGTACTCTAGTAGATAGCTTGATGAGTCAAAAATAAACGCCAAGAATTTCAGGACCATCCGCTTGGCTACACGAGACCAATTTATTTTGAAACGAAAGTGGCTATTGGTCGGATAGCACGTGATCCTCGAAATCTATAAAACGTTTTTCCGCGGAGCAGGCATCGACGAGTGGGGTGCTCTGGTCTTTGAGATGCTCGATGACTGCTGGTGAGTTTGCCTTACATTTGGCTAGATGCAAGCCGGCTCAACGAAACCACTCGGTTACCCCTTCAATTGACGTAATGGCTTCCAACCTTGTGTCGTATTGAGGACCTTACCATCATAATAAGGCGTGTCGTTATTTTTCTCAGAGCAAGGCAGCCGCTAGGAACCCGCTAAGTGCAGCTCCCCACGTTACCTTGCGCGTCTGATAACACGCGTCGTTGCGTCAGCAGACACCGCCACTGAGTAGAGGCGGAAGATTAGCTACAGTTTGACTAGCACCGGATCAGGGTTTGGGCCAGAACTCAGGTTTGGATTAGAGTCAGGCAATGCGCATTCAGTGAAATACCGTCGAACGCCGTTGAAGAACAATCGGGGACGACTGGCCATTTCTGCTCGCCACCTACTTCGGAACGGCATATAAAAGGCGCTGGGTGCAAGCGTTTAAAGTCAGTCATTTGCTCCGTATAACCTTCGTCCCGAACGACAACGTACCATATTATGTATGAACGCTTTGCTGTTACAAGGTGATGCCGTCTGTTTTCGAAATATGCGATAATGAACGGTGTCAGAATTTTTTGCCAACAGAAAACAGAAACACACTTATCCTTTATTATCGAATGCAATTATCCATCATACGGTAAACCGTAAACGACCTACTATATAGTCTCGGTTTAATCAGTTGATAATCTACCGTCGGGCTTAACCTCGGTGCGAGTCGCCAACTAAGGATGCTCGATATGTCGAGGGCCTAACTCACAATCGCAAAGCAACATGCTGAACCAGGATGGTTGCTCCTTGGCATCCTTTGCGGCTTACTAAGATAAGCTATCCAAGATAATACCCAGTGGCTACTACTTAGTATGTAATCGTGTGGTGTGCCTTGTCGTGAACAATATTTTGAGACCAATCGATACCCACTAGCGCAGTTGTTGTCTTGAGGCCAGAGGCGTCAAGAGGAAATCGATTGGCGAGAGTATGTGTTTGGGCAAAATTTCGAATGGCCTGAGTAATATCTGGCAAGTAACAAGAACAACTGGGGTCCAGTTCGAAATTGTGTGCGTGAGCAGAGATCCAGATACACTTCCTGATCGTCAAGGCTACTGATGAAATGGACAGTATTTTTGGGCGCACTGAAGCGATGTACTCTCTTAGAGGATTTGCCGATCAGTTTTTCACTGCTCGAAGCACAAGTTGGGGATTCTGGTCGTGAGCGACCCTATATGAACGTGAACATACTCGCAATGTCTGATAATAAATATTCTGGTATATGCCCTTTGTCACAAGTAACGTATGCCGACACCGTCATGACTAAAGCCGTCGTAATTAGTAGACACTGCTGTGGTTGTAATCAGGGCGCCCGTGGAACACCTTACAGTTAGAATACTCTCAAACTAATTGCTTGGCAGGTCTATGGGCGCGTAGTAATTGCTGGCATTACGTTACGCTTCGGAACCAACCACCTACGCATGTCACTAAATAAGACACTGCATAATGTTTTTGTTGCTTGAAAATGGGTATACCGTTGTTGAAAACTGTGACAGCTATTGTATTGTGGCGCGCGATGGGACGTTTCCTAGCAGACAAAAGCATGGTTGTTATCAAAGTTTTCCTTTCATCGCGTCTGTTACTGTAAGCTTGCGTTCTATTTGCCGTGGTCGGTCAGACAAATGTTGGGTCCGGCTATCAGTTATTTGTGCCGCTTGCAATCGTGATCGATGCTTGGCGCTTTAATTCTGTAAGGCCTCTCCCTAAATATCCTTGTCTGCGCATTTTATGAATTAGTAAAATTTGCCTGTACTGTGTAGTATATCACCGCTGGTTGTGTGTCGACCATTTTAACTACCTCTTTATTTCTATTCCCCACTGTAGATCCAGTAAAGCTTGAGACTGATAATGTAGTTATCCACTCAAAAACACTTCTCTCTACTAACCGTCTCATAGAATATTCGACACCAGATATAGCTGATAAACAAATTCAGTCCACAAATGTTTTGTCTCAACAAAAGTTTTTCTGCTGTATTGTTCAATTAATCAACAATTAATAGGTTGAACTTCTGCGAATTGATTCCTCCTATATATATATATATATATATATATATATATATATATATATATATAGAAAAAAGACTAAACTCTTTTCTGGGTAAAAATCCAAAGGGAATAATATATCGGTTGTGGCTAATATATAGTTGTGCTGTTGGTTAGAGTTCATTTAACAGTTGTTCTACAAATTTGTTATACAAAAAAGCTATGGATATATTAAGGTCTTGACGTTCAGTTAGCTTAAATACTATTAAACTTAGCCGAAAAGAGTAAGAACAAATAGAATCAAAAACCAATACCTGTCAGAATTCAATGCACTCGAATTGTGCTTTATGTTACGAACTGGTGTGCAGTCTGTGCATGTCGCATATAGTCCTCTTAGTTGGAGAGGCTCTTCCTTTACTCGGACGAAACAAATCAATCGTCTAACTATCTCAGATCTCCAATATCAATCTTGTAGAATACAATTTATGTAGGACACAGTGTACCCGCTTTGATATTCACCATTGTCCTAAACATTATGGCCTAGATTGACATATGATCATCGGCCAGTATTCCGCGTCGATGTTAACCCTAAAAGCTACCGTAGCGCCACTCGAGATTCACAATTTCATGCGTAGTTGGGTAAATTCATTATCAATTAAAATATTTCATGGGTAAATTGGGTTTCGATCTCAATACGTAACCAATTACTCTACAGTTCGAACTCGGATAACGCAGGTATTTCCTTACAGCTTGTAAGGCCAGATATTCCCACAGTATGAGCAGATTTATCCGTTAGCCCCGCCTGCTGTCAATATTATTTTAGTATTCATAAAATGTAATATTTATAATGCATTATGGTACTCAGTTTATAGAGTACCTTATAACCAGTAATAATTATTGCTTCATAATTGAGAGTTTTCGATATTCAGTGTTTAGGTGATTGGCGTTTCAAGAGGACAATTTGCACAACCTCGATTTTACCTCAGACCAGACGTATACACAAAAAAATCATACATCAAAAATATTTAGAAATATAAACGAATGTTTTGATGTCGACGCGTGCTAGCATTAAAGATTTGTTCAGACGGATGGCTCTTTTAAGCACGAGACCGTATGTCTACGTTTGATTCAGACTTAAACCACCTCATTCGGTATTCTTTAGTTTAGTAGGCGCATCTTTTACCACTGTACCATCTCGGTGTGAATACTAGGACGTCTTAGGTACGCGCAAAGACATTTCACCGAAGTGACCTTTATTAGGGGTGACTCTATTGCAGCTTTGGGATACTGGCAGCAGGAATATTTCTATATATTATCTATATAATATTTCTATGAAACAAAATTTCATGAAACGTTTCGTGTGAGCAGCTTCAACGTTGACAGTACACACTCGACAGTCAGTAAATTATCTTTTATTTTTCTACAGAATTAGAGCCGATTACAAGTCAACTGCCATAATAAAACCATATTGTTATTGATCAGACAGGTTACGGTCCGGACACCTAAAATACGAGTTTCTTCTCGTCACGGGGCGCTTCAGCTTGCTGGACCACTGGACAGCCTGCAGAGTCTGCTCAGCCGATTAATTGCATCGTAATTAATAATTGGCTTAGCGGTGCTTGGTTAAGTAGGTCCATCCAGTTACTGGATAAAATTTTTATAAAGGCCCATTTGTTTAGTGATGTGATAAATAAATCTCGCCGGTGTGCACCGATCGACATCGGCCTGTTTTAGATATACATATCAATGTCAATCAAGCGAAGACTTTTATGGGTGTTCGACCTTCGCTGGACAGCTCTTTCAGATCCAACTATTCGCGATTAGAGTAATTCAAATCTAGCGCGTATTTCAATACGTTTCTGAAGTTCATACCATATAGATGGCAACTTCCGGCTTTCTTCCTTGGTTAGTGGGTAATTTATAATGTCACTATTCATATGATGTTACAAACCGAATAGTTTTATGTCATATTCTATTTAGACGCTCTTTTCAATGCGATTAGTACCGCTTGGTATTCACTTTAATAACGGCACATTGATCAAAGCCATCCCTGCAGGCCAATTATGTTTTTTCTGTCCCAGTTCAGAGTAAGTTAGCGACATTTATTATCGACACGCGTCACGACATGACGGCTTTTATGATCGAAGTCATATTTCTGTCCTCCCTTGAGTTGAATTCTGATCACTCAGATCGAAATCGGATGATAACTTTCTACCACTTTAAGTTTGCCTGCTGTATCTCTGGATGAGATATTTACAATGTCATGGTTTAACCGTCTTTTGACAATTGCTTCTCATTGGAACATGGCCAGTTAGGTACGCCCAGTATTTGGATGTGTACCCTACAATGGTTAATTATATCAGCGTATTACGGTGTAACCCACAAAATAATAATTATCGCGGCAAACTTGCTTCAGACGTTTTGCATCATGTTTCTGAGGATTAGATCTAGAGTTATCTTTGTCTTAGTAAAACACTAATTTACCAACATCTGGTTATGGTGGGACGTCTACATAGTTATTCATTTATTTGTCATGAATCACCATAGTTGAGATTTGCACATGATGCATAACTTGAAAAGCTTAAGTTAAAGAAGTTTATAAAATATTTCCATTACACATAGATCTTTTGAAGGTAAGTGGTCTTGTTATTTTTCATTGTTTTTAATACTGCTTTTATACTTCTATGCCGTTGTAACTAATACTGAATTGGATTATTATCTAATGCGCAAACCTTCCTACTGCTTAATGAAATGAGAGCATACTTTTAGATCATATACGTATACTGTATAAGTAGCGTTCGCATCAAAAGAGGTTAGCAAAGCTTAGTTGAAGTTGGAATTGTTTTACATAGTTGAGGGCTTAAACAATGCCCGCGAGTGATAGCGTGGCGGCACCTACTAAACCCTCGGGTCACTTAGTGAGGTTAAATTAAAAACTTAGGATAGCTATGCGCTTCGTTTCGCGCTAACAAATATTTCCGAGTTTTACATTCGGTCCTGCTTTAGCGATTCGTTACATACTAAAAGTAAACCAAAGCTTCACTTCGTAGTCTTAAACATAAAACTCTTTTAAGCTTTATTTAGATACATATCGGTTGCAAGTAGTTGACGTAAGTTTATTGAAGATGGAATCGCTGGACACAGCTAACGGCTGACGCCGGTCAGGTTTAGAGTTTAGGGAGCAAGCTTCAACGGGCAAAGCATGCTGCTGTAGAGTTTGCCCACGAAAGTTTTAGTAGGACCGTGACTGCAAGCTTTTTCTTAGATACTTTATGACCGCTCCAGCGTTTGGTCTGCTTATTTTTTCTGCTGCGTTTTTCTGACTAGCAGTTCCGCGCAGTCGTAAAAGGGCGAACTTCATGCGTAAACTGCTACACTCATACGTTAAACGCACAATTCCTCATCGCTCGTCCAGTCACTATGCGGAGGCCCGTCTGCATGCAGTCACATACTTATGAAAGAGATGGACAAAACTGCTCAGATACAAGCGGACGCTTTTAGCTAGAATCGTGCACCGTATGTTAGTGAAATAAATACGTTGTAATGGCGAGCGTAATGACAGCGTTCATGTATTTGCTAAAGCAGACGATTGTTTAGTAGATCATGCAGTGAACGAAGGCATGCATCACATAAAGCAGACGATTGTTTAGTAGATCATGCAGTGAACGAAGGCATGCATCACATAAAGCAGATCTTCATTCCTCGAACTAATTTGCATAGTACCGTTAATGGCTAAAATAAATAATTACGATCAGAATCGAACTAAGCCTATCAGCGTGGTCTTTCCGGTCCAAAAATAGTTAGCGATAGTTCTTCTATTTTATTAGGCTCTTTATCGTTCCCGTTTATGTAACGAAATTCTCTCTCGTTCTTTACGAAACTATATAACGTAGTGCATGAAAGTAGAGCCTGTGATATGTCTGCTAGATAATGAAGCTATTTGTAAATCTGCTGTGTAGAAAAAAAGTGCTTGGTAGAATAGTCAAACTCTCAAATAGTCCCATACTAACGCTACGAGTCGTGTCACCAATCTAAATATTGTGTATGAGAGACTAATAAGCGATTGAGTAAGCTTAAAGAAAATCATTGCCGTCTATTGATTAGGTAAAGATTTGGCTTGATGTCTAGCTATCGATCGTATTCCCTGGCCCTCTGAAATCTTTCGTTTGCTATGTTTTGATAACGCCTGTCAGTTATCGTGTTTACAAACGTGTCATTATACTCGTTGGATTCTATTTAATTTGTATTCACCTAAATTCGCTGACGCCTAAATTGCAAGAACCTTTGGCCTAAATAGGCTCGGCCACATTTTCAGCCAGTGCTCCATTTCTCAACCGGGAACTCTTTCACCGCTACAATCCTGCGAAGCAGTCACTCATCCCGATAGTGTTCGGACGACTCAACACCATAGAGGAAACATGCAGGACACCTTTAGTAAGCTCCTGCGTGCAATGTAGTGGCGAAGTACAAGAACTTCGGACGCAAGTCGCAATCAGGCGATAAGCGAGGCTTTACGCGACGCATCCTCTTCACTTAAAGAGCACCCACTAGTGTTTTGGTTCTTCGAAAACGCAACAGAATGGAGCTGGGCAAAGGAACGAGCGACCACGTACCATCACAATTGAGCTAAATTAGCTTGTAACAAAAATGAAGAAGATGAGCTCATCATTCTATTCGTGGAAAGCAATGGCTGATAACGTTTTCTAGAAAATCTCGCTTGCAACTGCTTCTAGCACATTCAAACGGTGCCGCAATGCCCACCTAGATTAGTATTTTTGGTCTGCCATATTCATCACCCATTGTACGCCATTGTAGCTAGCCTGTCTTATCGTCCTATGCAATAAGCTATTCTGCTTTAGAAGGAAATAATGTCTTGTATTAGCTAGCCTATCTTACTTAGCCTTGCCTTGAAGAAACTTCCATAACCGAACAATTTTCCCATAAAGAGGTGTTGTTTCTTTGAAGAGTTTAGTTAGACAGTTGAATGCCGGACGATATGCTATTACTGGGAGCACAAAAAGAACCTCCCTTGAATTTTGACATCTATTAGTAACGTCGTCGGAAGCTCTTACCAATATTTAAATGAGGACACGTACGAAGACAGGTCTGCTTCGGTTGTGGATAAACCGAAAATATTTCCATGTATATTATCGTTATCCAGATTCGAAAGTTAAAACTTGATTGGCGGGGTTTTTGCGGGCCTCCTAGCAAGCACCTATTGGCGATATAATAACTGTTGCATTTGTTGGACAACCTCTGTAGTAATTACGGCACATACGTTTATATTATAATGATGCCGATCGCCTATTCTGTACATATACTAAAAATGAGTAGCATGATGACTTGTTAGATGGATGTTTTTTAAAGGCCTGCCGCTACAGTTACTGGAGTGATAAATGCTTACGATTTCCCGCAATATACAATGTCTTTAAGGGCTTTTTCGAACGACACAAAACTTATCGTAATGTTAAAGAATTATTGTTGGAAATAACCAGATACACGCTGGAGACAAGCATGCGGATCTGGCTTTTGATTCTTTCACTGGGTCGCTTTGTCAGACACTTACTTACTCCGTATCCCCATTATCTTTACCTGCCAGAAAACTGATATATCTTATAATAACGGCAGCAAGACTAGTTACACGAGACGTTTCATCAAATTAAGCGATGGATTTAATCACATTTCGAGTCTGTTTCGTCGGTAAATTCTGATCCGTTGATAATAGGTATAAAATCGAACCCTTCTCTTTTGATGACGTTAATAGTAGTCAAATAAAAAAAAATGCTAAAAACATCATTCTTCTTTTTTATTTTTTAGATTTGAAATAGATGTAAGTCAACACAGTAGTAGGGCCTTTGTTCTGTCTATTCAACATAGATTAGCATGTAAATAGTATTGGAGGTTCAATAGATTAACTTTAACAAAATTAATTATTTTTATTAGCTTCATTTTAACGTTAACAACCTCGCGACAATACTCTTTCCAGTAAAAGAATGACGATTAAATCGCGTGAGATGTCAGAATCATTAAATCAGCCTATATTAAGAACTCCATCAATTTAATAGATTACCTTTATTTGACGCTTCTCAGAATTGAATCGGCGGGTTCAGTCCAGAGGTTTTGAAAGTAGCCAGTTTTCAAAAACAATGCAAATTAAGCATGAAATACCCAACTACTTTAGCAAGCTCACATTCGAATAAAACAATACCTATTAAGGGTTGCGATCCTTCAATAGTTTTAATCATGCAAATTTTAAAAACTAAATCCTACGTATATTAGTGTATTCTTTTTCATGACAGCCATTACTAAATCATATCTGTAAACTAGTCAAAACCGTAAGATCATAACCCCTTCGGAAACGAAGCCCAGCAGATTGAATTGGAAGGAGTGAGAAAAGGATATAGCACTTTTCGCGTCAAGATTCAACCTAGTAGAAGAACGTACATTGGCAAATATAGCTTACCTTGCATCGGGATTAATGCAATGCCTCTTGCGGATCTCGTCCTAACGTCATCTAGAAGTCTTGCGAAATTCGATGACGTCAAATCAAGACACGTTACGAATGCAAATAGGTAGGTTTTATGCGGAACTTAAGAAGTGCTCAGAGTTTATTTAGACCCAACCGAAAGTGGAATCATGCTTTTTCATTCAAGCTGGCAGCTGGACAGAGTGCACAAAGGGCCACGTATTTATAGCACATCAAGCTATAGGTACATTCTCTACCTATCTGGATACGAATCTGGCTGAATCATAAAACAGATATAGTTTACACAAATATATGTGTGTTTGTAGATCCTCAGGTGCGGATATTCACTATAGGACAATAACATGAATCATGATTGCACAGCTGTGGCAGGCGTCTCGGACACTATATACTAGGGAAAAAAGAATAGTAATGAAAATAAGCGGGATTTGATCTATGACTTGGTTAAACTGACTTGGTTTTCGAAATCCAATGTGTTATTTAGTATTTGTGCCATACCTTCGACGTTGCCGTGAAAGAACCTGCTATGTCCACTTGTGTTTGAGAAATCGTGAAGCGAAACAACTTAAGCCTGAAAATAAGAAAATTGGCCTATCGATTTCTCTGAAGAAAGCCATATCGTGACAATAGCAATTCCAAAGCCAAATAAGGCCTGTGGATCAAAGCAAACTAAGTTTAAATTGATATGCAGATGAGTAGCCCGCCAATTTTAAAGTACTCATTGTTCAGTTGTTTAAACAATTTCATAATGGCTTAAATAATAAATAGCAATATTATGAAAGTCAAACGTATAAATAATGGGTATGAAGAAAACTTACTACTAATAAGATGGCCAACATTTCCAACGCTTCCAGAAAATCTTCTTTTCTACTGAACTCCATAGCCTAGGCCACATTAAGCTATGAAGGCCAAAGGTAACTAGGAAAATATGTTTTTCGATTATCGGGCTTTCGACAATCCGATTCAACAATGCATGCAGTGACCTGTAGATGCTGTTGGAGCTCACGTCTGACAACAACAACAAACCTAATATGGTTATATGATAATAATCAACTGGACTACGAAAGGCTCACTATCCTGTAGAGCCTTTATGGTAAAACTATGTGGGGCTTCTATTTGTCAGTATCTGCGTTTCTCGAGAAGGTACAGTTCCGACACAACTGACTTCACTTACTTGAACCGGACCCAATTTTGAGAATCACTATTGACCACGTAACAGCCAAAGACATTTCTCTGTTTCGCTTATCTGATCGAACTGTATATGCGTGTATAGAGCCCGATAATCATTCATCCAATATACATTTGTCCACGAATGCCAATAAACACACCTAGCTGGGCCACAACAAACTAAATGTAGTACTTTCTTTACAGATTACGGATCGCTACCTAGCCATGTCCTTCGCGCCCGCAATGTATGATATGTATACGTATGATATTTTTGAAATTAAGAAGCTTTTTGCGTCACTGTACAACGGTTACCAGTGTATGTTATTTATTAATTTTTATGCTTAATACATTTGCGTCCTTTGTTTTCATTAAGCGCATCCTTACTTTGTTTATGCTGCGCGTAGCTTGAGAAAAACGTCTTCTCTCTCAGACGTTGCAGAGACGATAGTCTGAATAACTGCCTTTGTCATAGGACATATACATGCTTTCCCGAAGTTACATTGTTTGTTTCTATTGGAAGTGTCTTAGCGGTGACTGAATCATTGTAACAGGAACATCGTGGCCCAATGCGGAACAAAAGGGCAATAATAGAGTGTTTTTCTCAGTTCAGCACCTTGTAGAAAAAAAACATTTAAGACGTCCCCAAGCTACTATCTAAGAAGACAAACATGACCTTCGCCTTAATTTGACAATAACACATGCATTACTAATAAAGGTTTAGGCCTCGCTTAGACAACGGAGGTCATTGCAACATGTTCCAAACGCTAAAAGTGTAAAATAAATAAATTATTGCCCCCGTCATTTGTGTATTAGATGACGAGCTCGTTTCGTGGACACATTTTGAGAATTTATAAAATCGGGCCGTAAACACTGAAAAAAGTGCATCGTAAAGCTATTAGTCCATCTACAAGACGTCATTCAGATTTCACGGACAACAGTACCGTTACTACAAGCTGTTGCAGTTTTAACGATATGGTCGGATTTACAGAAGGTTTAGAGTGTGTGTGTGTGTATTAGAGAGAGACTTTGACCTGAGTATCTTTTGTTCAGCTGAACTAATAAAACTTCTTGTGCATAATACCTTTAATGGCAAGTCAAATATGATTATCTCAACAGAAAATACACTATTATTGATTTACTACTCGACTGTGTTTATTTCAATGTTTTTTGTAAGTGGAATGTACATGTGTCCGATCCCCTGAAGCTAATAATATATAGCTACCAGACGCGTGTGTTTCCAAACTTATATCTTAAACGAAATATTAACATAATTCAAATAAGCTTATTTCCTATTAGATGTATTTATAAGATTACTACATGAGCAAGTAGACGTAGTAGTCGTCTCGGGCCACGTTTAATATTCAAATGAAGAGTTACATACGCTATAGTCGCCCGATGATACCTTATCATCATTTCATTAAAACAAGGAATTATGCTTACACTTTTTTTTTTACTAAAAACACATTAATGAAAGCAACAAAAAATAATTCCACGGGAAAAGGGAAAAATATTTCATTCATTGTTGGCATGTTGTGAAATTTAATAGAATTTAATATAGTATAAATCATTGACAGTTAACTTTTGTCTCTCGTAATTTCAGCAATGACTTTGAGGCAGATTATCAAGGCGACGCTCCGATTTCCCACCAGCAGGAACAAAGTCCGAATTATGCTAAAACGCACAGACTCGCTTTTCTCGATAAAGTGCTCGAGGGCTACGATAAACGCGCATGGCCCACATATGGCGAGAGTAAGTAAATAAATGGTACCTATATAAATTTTGACTCTTTAATTTCTGTTGTTTTTTTTGAAAGTACCTGATGATAGGCCACCTCTTATGTGCATTAGTTAATGACAAATATTCCACTAAAATAATAAGTTTTAACGTCGATCAACATGTTACCCATTATGAAGACGATATACTTTACAAAAAAGAGCGTATATCTGCCAGAGTTCTGCTGTTATAAATTACAGAAATGATGAAAAAAAAGGGTACAGCTACCGTCTGCCCCAAGTAGGAGACGATTCATTATATAAATCCTAACTGGATCTGTTCATTCACACCCAACATAATTTATTGAATTACTGATAACCTTAATAATTCAAATATTTCGGTTTAAGTTCATCATGCGCATAACGTTGCCGATGAAACAACGCAAATGATGGCTAAAACATTCAAACCATTTCCATTTTTTCCAACTCGAATTACGTCTGGATTCTTTATTGACATGGTATTAGTCGATGCACGCGCACAAAAATTTCATTTTTTATAAATAGTTATCGAAGAACAGACGTTTAATGAGAACGCAAGTAAATATCAATCTTTAATTCGATGATGCTTCACAGATCTTTAACGTTTCAATGGCATCAGAGGAGCGCTAACTGAGAATAGAACTATGATAGTAGAGTGTAGCCTGTACGCTAATATGGCCCACAATACTTCAATAACCTGCTTCTAGCACTAGAGCGCGAAACTGGTTCATCCCTTTTATCGATTCGATCAATATAAGGATTATAGTTATAGAAAAGACTACCCCTTGGCTACGATAGCATACTTAATAAATTTAGTCGACGCATATTCTCATAAATCGGCAGCTCGAAATACGAATCCTACAAATCATCACGCCGGTACTGAACGAACTATCTCACAACAAAGATACATATAAAATTCTAAGCCCGATCTAAAATCACCCGAAAACTAAGAACATCACAGTTTTTTAATAGAATATTGACGAAAATGGTTTTCGAAAGCTGTGCTATTCGACCTCTTTTCTAGCTCGGTCTTCAACTCTTAACGCTACATAGAAACGTCTTGTTAACGCGATGTATTGATATGGTAGGTCAAACCCCTAATTGATTTTCACATTAAACGATACACTGTTATTATTCAAAGACAGGTTTTTTTGTTGATCATATTACTAGTCAGCTATTGCGTGGCGATTTCGGTTAAAAACGTTTCTAGCATTCTATATATGAAATACCGGCCAGTGCTAATATATGCATTCTATATTGTCTACGAAGTGAACTTAGATTCAATCTCGGCTTTGGTTCCATCATGTTCCACTTACGGTTAAATATCTTATAGGTACATATGGTTTTAACTAAGACCTATGTATCGGGCATGGTGCAACTCAAACGATCCGGCAAACCGAACCTTTCATACCAAATCCAAATAAAATACAATATACTGACAAAGTAGGACTGCTACATCTTACATAAAGAATTTTTCACTATATGCCTATGTCATATAAAGCGAATATTCTTCCAGGTGTAAGTGTTGCTATATACACTACACGGGACAATAGAGCTAGCAATCGTGGAGGGAAATAACAATGAGATATTGCCAACTGCATTAGAATATATTGGGGCAGGTCGATGTCCGCCTTACAGAATATTCATAAGGTTTCATTCCATTAAAAGAAGTGCTCGAAAATACTTGCAACTGATGAATGTCTTCACACTAGAAAAATCAGTTATCGACTTCCGATCTGATTTTACACACGGTATCGGTGGGATCATCGCTTAACTGTGGTTACGGTACACTTCTTTGCTGCGCAATTCGTTTCCATGAACGCCATATGGCTATTTTTCATATCGGTTTCAACTGTGGCCAGCGTGCCTCATGAGCACCAAGTATTAACCGACAAAGTTATAGAACTTCGAAAGCATTTACAACTAAAGCGATAGAAGCAATCTATCGTTTTATTGCTATTCTATAGCTATTTTTCTCGTGTCAGCAAAGGTAGCGAGTAGTTTTCACTATGTCGATAAAACAGGATATTGGCCTGAATATTTCGGAGCTATTGTAATGAAAAAACAATTTCTTTTCGGGCGGCAGGCCCAAGTCACGGTAAAGGTCATCTATCGTTATATCGGAATGAACTTGTCCTGAACATCGTGTTCAATTCAAGTGTATACGCTTCAACCGTAAATAACGAATCTAGGTTTTTATAGATAATTCAATTGCGTTCACACATCCCGAAAAGTTCATTCCTAAAAACAAATAAGATCGTACCAGCACATGGGTTTTGAAAGCGCCGCGCGAGCTACTTTAGCTATAATTTTCCTCCCTTTAGAGTCCCATAAGAACATGCGTTGAATTTCTTCTTCTTTTATACAGACAACCTACGTAAATTCAGTATGAACTATGTGGAATCGGTTGAAATTATTCGACGTCTATACGCAACAGCATTTCAACTCGGAATTCTGCTTAAAGCTCGTGTTCTGCGAAATTGAGAATTATTTTTTGCCTATTTTCACCTAATGCTTTCGCTCAATCTTGTGAAATAATCATACGAATCCTAAAATACATTCTAGGGTAATTGTGCGATGGTTGCATGGACGAAGATATATTTTATAGGAAAATAAGGGATCTTGAATTGAATTTAAAAACTGAATCGCAGCTACGATAATAATCAGCGCTAAAAAGTAGATGAAATAAAAAATATGGCATCTGCATTCACAATACATCTACTATCTTTGTTATTATTTGCCATCGCGACATAATTGTAACGGTGATGACGGCACTTTTAGGCAGACTTTAGGGGAAACAATAAAAATGAAACCAGCTGCCGAGCAGTCATCGAAATGCAAGCTATATAATAGAAGAACAATCTGTATTGTATATACTAGCAGCGTAAACTAACCGACTTTGAGGCGATTCGCAGAGCAAGATTAGTTATCTCTGAAAAGCCTTCATTTAAATTCTAAAAATAACTAAATGTATTCGATCCGCACGCAAACAATTCCCAAGAACAGTGTTATATCGAAAACATGCCGGTCATATAGACCACGCGCTCGAATAATCACAAAATCGATTCTGTTAAATCGATTTATGGTATATCTCTCTAAAAGGATGATACGCGTGGGATGAGAAGCCAAGACCTTCGATATCGATAGAGTAATCATTCTAAAGAGGCTTATCGTCGGGCACTGTAACAGAGTTAATTGTAAAAAGTTTAGTTTTTTGAGAGAATTTCATGACGCTCAGTGTCTATAGAATCGCTCAAGTAATCATCTTTGCAGTATCCGTATAAAAGCCAATAATGGGTAACATTTCTCAGCTGCAACTATTAACTATACGTTTTATCTTTGGTATCTTATTTGATACTATACACATCTACGGTGTCTTATAAAAGAGACACGATTTATATATGTGTTCTAATTCATTCATTGGAAAATTATGTTGTGGAATATTTTTATAGCAGCAAACTAAGCCTTTGTGCTTACATTAATTACCGTTTAAATCTTCTGTTTTGTTCCAAATTGATACAACAACTTCGTTCTTTTCCGTCTGTACTTTATCTATCTCAAATAATACAGAAAAAAATAATAATAATTAAAATTTTTCTGTACCGCTTGTGCAATACGGGAGTTTCGTTCTATAAAAAAAAAGTCTATCATAACAGTGAAACGAC
Source organism: Varroa jacobsoni (assembly GCF_002532875.2). Lineage (NCBI taxonomy): Eukaryota > Metazoa > Arthropoda > Arachnida > Mesostigmata > Varroidae > Varroa > Varroa jacobsoni. The sequence continues at coordinate 332,844 of NW_019213291.1, read as the reverse complement.
CATTTGACTTCCTGCAACAGGAAATTAATCTGCCAAAAGTAGGAAAACAATCAATTTCACAACTTCGAATCAAATTTTTGGCACAGAAGTATTAATAGATGACTCTATTAAAGGTCGCCGAGACTTTTATTCTCTTAGTATCTATCAAGTAACCGATATCTTCCTATATTCTGCATGATAGTCAACGACTACCATCTACATTGAACGAACGTGTGTTTTCTGTGATGTGGACGCCAATTATTTTTTTAAGGTAAACATTTTCTCACTTCTCTATTCGTTCCAAGAGACATCTAGGCTTCTTAAATGCATTGATGTACAAGCAATTAAAATTTTTATCACCGTAGTTCCGTTGAGTGGGCCTGACGAATAGACCCAGTTGGGCCTTCCAGTTAGCTGAACCGGCAGCCTTGTATAAAGGACACGTTGGATTCAAAAATTATCATACCTATAGTGTACCACTTGCGTAGCAGGTTTTTCGATCAAGATTTATTTGTAGGCTGCATGTTTTTCTGTAGTATAGCAAGGTCGGCAAAACGCTGTTGTGAATATCCCTGGAACGTATAATTGATATCCCACGGCGAATGGCAGCGGGAGAATAGATATCTTGTCCTCTGTTGTAATGATTATTACTATTACATTATTCAATGTCATGCGCAAAGCTGCTGCTGGCGCGGAGTGATTCTGGGTTAAATATGTTCCGCTTCCTCTTCGTGTGCGGCGTATTAGATAGATAAGCATAACATAACAACCGATTGGTCTTAAATTGTGCCGTATTATTTATGGGCTTTAGCCCAATCATGTAACTCGTCATAATCAGAAACTAATTCTCACTGTTTTCTTCGGTCGTTTTCCGTTGCTTGTGTCGTCTATTTGCTTTTTATTTAGATCGCCCCACTGAAGTAAAAGTAAACATTCACGTCAACAGCATTGGACCCATCGTTGCCGCTAATATGGTAAGTCGTAGCCACCTTTGGTAACGTGCGAATGAATGCCATATGTATTATAGATGGGTTAGGAGTCTAAATGATATATCAAACGTCATATGGTTATGCAAGTGCGCGAAAAAATTATCATTACCTCACAATTGTAACTAGAATTTCTAGAAGAAATAATGCTACCTGCTGAGTGTATAAAATTTTAGTTGCATGAGCGAAATCGATCATTGATCAGCAAGCAAAGTAAAACTTAACTAATTGCTTGGTTTCCACCACAATTCAATGATTCTATTTGGAAAATATTAGTTAGGCGTATCGTTTATTCCTATAGAAAAACGTAGAGTTACAAAAAATAGGCAAGCTAGACACCCGCAGTGATGCTAAGTCGTGTCAGCACACACTGAAAAACGGGAGCCTGTTCAAGTGGACGAGTCGTGCATGTTGTTACGACATCATTATCGTGATGTTTAAACACCACTATTATTCTATATGCTGGCGATGTTAAAAACTAAGCGGCAACTAAGCATAAATATAAATTATTTTTCCTAGCCAGAGGCTTTTTTGAGTTTGCCTTACGCCAATTTCGTTGAGGAGTAGTAAGCTTCCCGGTGGAAACACTACCGCGAAGAGTACTAACTGGATAGTGGCGATGATTTTTGCAGCAGCTGTGCCCGCTAGTTTTGGCGTAGCAGATGGCGGCCAATTTCAATTAGTTTACACTTTAAATAGAAGACGTTCGTTTGTAGTCAATTAATTGAATGCTGTGTTTTTGTTGATATGTATCTGTAAAGTTGTACGAGACCGCATAGGTAGCTAGCTCAAGCTTCGTAAGATGAATGACTGATTAGATTCAGTATGCCTCCTAAGTAATTATGGTTGACGTTATCTACCATTTTAGCTTACTGCGTTAATTAAACTTTTTTATTCGAATGACTGAACCTTTTTCTCGGTTCTAGTGAACGACTATGACCGTTGAATAAAGCATGACGAAGTTACCGTTATTGCTAAAGAAGTTACTAATGTTAGTTGCTACCGAAGCAAGCTGCATAAAAATTGAAAACTAAACTGAAAATATCGAGATGTTTTACTCATTACTTCAAAACAGAACACCAAAATTTTTACATCTTCGAATTTAATGAGAAATCAAGGACAGTTCAAGATATTACAGAAGGAAAGTTACAATTAATATGTGAAAACGTTGTTATAAACTCGATGATAGCGGACCCTTTAGAACACACCTTTACACATCTACACGTTTGATGCCTCTGTCAAGTAGTACACCCTTTCTACCGTAATTGAACCTTCTTACTCACTATAGAGCCCTCAGGATTTATCATGTGGGTTATATTATGTGCGACATGTAGCATAAGGTCTAGATATGTGGAGCTGATTGCTGACGGATGGCAACAACAATGCCTTCTGTTTCATCGATTCATATTAAAATATTCAGATATCCGTGACTGATATAGAAAACGTTTAATTTTTTCAATAAGTGAATCTGAGGAGTTAATTATCTGTCAGTCTGTGGCACAAAGCGACTTGCCGTTAGCATTATTAAAAACAAGTCCGATACATTTTTTTCAAGCATACGTTAGAGCAAACCATTAGACGACTCGCATTCGTATAAAGACATAGGGAGTCAAATCTATCTAGAATTTGCTGCATTTAAAGGAAGGTTTATTTCTGATGAATTTCAAAACGACATCCAGAAACGACTGTATTTATAAGTCTACAGGTCAAAGTTAAAGATTTTGGGGTGACAAATAATAACTGGCACTACGTCTCTAAACGAGTCTATGCGAAAAGTTCGCGAACGCACCAAAGCAATTTTTCATTCCCTGATTTCTACCAAAGATCGCACTATTTGCAGACGGCTCTCGGTTATTTAAGCAGAAGAAGCAGAGTCAGAAGCTATAAAATCGGACGAGAAAATAGTCTAGATTATCTAAAGTAGCTTTACTATATCAGACACCGAGACCCATTTGCTTTGCAAGCGTATTCGGTACGCTACTTTCCCTGTGCTAAACTGTAAAAGGTTGGTGAGCTGAGACTGGAAATCATCAAAATATTACATATTTGTTGCAAAGGCATGTACCTAAATGGACATTAATATACTAGCACTAGTAGTCGTTTTTATAATAATATGTTATTGGAGACCCGTTCAAATACCATTAAATACGGAAGTTATGCGTCGCCGTTAACTAACAGTCCAGCCCCAAGTAACCTGGGGCCGTTATTGTCTCTCGCGAAAAAAATGTAGGTGAAACTGATGGCAACTATCATAGCCTACAAATTAGATGAACCATAAGAAAACTTAAAGCACCGTTCGCCGGCTTGCTGCATCATATTGTGTTATATAACAATAGCAGGCTGTTGAAACGAAGGGGCCTGTTTAAGCTACAGACGCATGTTAAACAACGTGGAGTTCATAACATCCATATGCACGTAATCTTTATAATGGCGTCACAGTACAAAAGGCCTTTATACTTGCGCCGTTATTATGGCCTACGCAAACAGTAGGATACTTCGGAGGCATACAGCACAGACAAGTGGTATGTTTTCGTGTCACGAACTCCTTGAGAGAGTTATTGTTGTATTGCGTTTCGAAGATCACCGCCACAGGCCCACAGATAGTTTTTTGGGCATAAAGGAAAATTGCTTGTCTGCAATCTGCTTGTGGCATAGGCAACACTTATCGCTAGCCATTTCATTGAGTACGTATGCCAGGAAGTGCCAGTTTAACAATGTGCACCTTATATTTGTATATACAGATGTTTCTCGCTGAACTGTGAGAACGTATTTTGTGTGTTTTTCATACCTCATTCTCTTTCCCTTACGCGTTCTGCATTCGAACGCAGCCCACCTGTGTATCGATCCAATCATCGAAACAGTTGCGGGTCACAAAGGAATTGGTTATTGGGAGAAAGTGAGGGACCTTCGCCAAAAATTGTTTGCGTTGTTAAGAGATAAGGGAAAGCCTTCTCCTTCGAAGAAAATAGACGCAGCAATTGGGACATGATTCAAGTAACCGGTACGGAAAGGTGGCCTGAATGCAGGCCAACTGTTTATGCATTTTACGGACCTCGCACGAGGTACCGTCATTGGAATTCGGCTGTGAATATTATCTTCTCCTACGTCCTTCATTGGCGCTAGCCCTTACGTCTACGTTTTTTCCTGCCAGTATAATACAAGTGCACATGTATGTGCATGATGTTCGGGATAAGTTGGGACGCAATTATTGTTGCTTGTCTTTACTTGCACCTAAACGAGAACATACTTCGTTGAAATCTTTGCAAGTGCCAAAGGAAACAGCCTGACAGATGTGTTTATTTAAAATAATTGCTATTCTCCTTACTGATGGCCTTAATAATTCTTAACTGAATATGGTCACAGCCTTTGTTAAATCAATATTACTAGTACCTTTGAGCAACCTGACGTGTCGTGTCAATATTAGTTGGACTCTTACTTATACCTCATATTTATATATGCCCGTATATATCAAGCAGCGGGTTGTGAGGCGACTGTACGTCCATATTCTAAATTACGCTCACGCGCTTATTGAATCAACTTCATTCTGATTTAGTTTTGTACGACGTGTTGCTTAAGATATATGACCGCCATTTTACACAGCCAGCATCCACACTTATAGTATTTCAATATTCAAATGGTTTTTTTTCTTATATGGTAAAGGTATGGTTACGCTTTTCTGTATGAATTATGAGAATATGATATCTTCTTCAGTAGATATAAAGCTGAGATGATAGATATAAACTGCAAATGTGGGTTACCCCCCCCCCTCCCGCTGGGTTGTGAGAAAATCAGCGGTCATTTCTAGCACTTGATTTCGCACCCAGAGAAATAATTTGCTGCTCGCTTGGGTATCGAAGGACTCCATGTAAGTATTTTATTTATTTAAGCACTGTATTTCCTATTATTTTAACTATGTTCGGTAAAACGCACAATGAAGAATCGTCAGTAGTGCAATTTCGCGCCCCTTCAATTGGTTGGAGAGTCTTTTCAATATATTTTTCGGCGTGGTCTTATGTCTGTGGTATATATGACGTTCCTTCTGTCTCTGCAAAAACCGGGTACTCAACCGCAATACAGTTAACTATGCATTTCGGCTGATCAATAAAGTTTATACGCGCAGTGGGGTTTGGCTGGAGCAAAACTATCGGACAATAGCAGATCCTCATTCACATTTCTGCATTCGCCATGACGAGTTTGTCGCTTTGTGTTAGAAAAATCTAGATTTTTTATAATATAACGGATAATCGTTTGCTTATTAAAACGAACAGCCCGCCAAAATGTACACCAGTTTGTATTTATATATATCGATGTACAAACTTGAAACAGTTTCAATACTTTCCTACGAGGTGGAGGTGGCCAAGTCGTGAATTGACTTCGTTTTTCCGAAGGAGTAGCAGTCAACCTTCGATAAAGTAAAATTGTACGAGCAAGGATCCAACAGCATCTACTAAAGCGACAATATATATTACGCCAGAGGCAGTTCGATAACAGCAACAGCATCTGTTCGTTCCCAATAGAGATCGTCCCCCACTCCCCTCTCAATCGAGGTCGTTCTGAGTTCTTTTTTTTTTTCAAAATAGAAATAGAAGCGAGTAGTCAGGTAATGCCCCTATATCAACCAATATGGTAGTTATGGTTAGAGACGACGTTAAATGCGGGTCTATCACATCTCGAACTATCAGCTTCAATACATAAACATTGCGCTGGAGAAACTGAACTGTTGAGAATACTTTTTTAAGAGGCGGAATTGACCTGGGAACAACTCGAATCAGCGAAGCAAGTACCCGATGCTTTTATTTTTCTCTCAGACAGAAGCACATCGAGGTGCTCCGGAGCGAGGCAAAACCCGGTAACGGTAGGCAAACGCTGCTTCTTCATTTAAATAAGGGATAGTCCTTTAGAGAGGCAACTTTAAACGAATAAGGTTGTCCTAAAGAAGATATTCGCATACGAGCCGAATATTGAAATGCCAACTTGGTGGAAGGCTACTGCATGTAGCATACAGTTTATGATCGAAACCCGTAAAGATACACTTCCATCATCTGTCTATCATATCACCCGCAAGCGAAAACTGCGAATGTTTGTTCGTGTACATTTCTAGCTTAAATATATACAGATAGATCCGAAGAGGAGAAAAAACATGAAATTGACTATGTACGAAAAATGAAGACGTTGGATGATACAAGTCCAGAAGTAAATAACGATACTTGATGATCATCTCTCTAATCTTAACAGATAGGAAGAATTTCTCATAAAATGCAATGAGTTGGTTCTCAGGTCAGATATTACTGCATTTATAGAAAGAACTGGGCCATGAAGAATGATTAACAAAATATCAAACTAAGTGACGCGTACATTTACTTGTCTCAAGTGAAAATTTACAGTGGCTGCAAGTATCACATATTTTTATATATAGTATTTAAAAGCATTCGAATTTCTGCAAAACTATGCAAATGTACTAATTATGAAATTTAAGCTCTTTCTCAACTCTTCTCTTCCATATGGTCTTAGCAACCATCTAACCAACAAGTTCATATATGGAGTTTATTATGATACTCAGAAAGTTAAACAACAATGGAAACAGGATTCTGAAAGTCAAGCAAGTAGCGGTTGAGAATGTTTCTATGTGCTACCGGAACACCAGTTTTAACATGTCTCCTCCGTCTCATACCGAAATTAAGGGCTTAAGTTCATACCATCTAACAAGTAAGCTTCGTTAACGTTCGGCCTTTCGCATATTCACATAATGACGCACACACAATAAAAGAATGTAGCGGTTCATTACAGCGTGGGAGTAAGGGCTGAACGGCTTTACTGACATTGCTGTATTCAACCCAGTGATGAAGGAATTTTGTAGTTCTAGTTAAATATATTGTCATAAAAAATTCAGACGTATATGTTTTTTCTAGGAAGATAGAAACTAATATTCTGTAATAAATTGCATCGGTCACAGTAGTTACTCTGTACACAGGACTTGCAAGAGAAACAACATTCATCGATCGCTATGGGTAAAACAGTGTAATAACTTATAGTTTTGGAGCTGCGTGCAGAATCCATGCACGATAGTTACTAAATCTTACAAATATCAGGTCCCGCATATTCATATAAGACATTTACAAACTCCTGCTTCAGGCACTGTTGCTGGAATTTCTTTATCAGTCTTGTATATATGCATGTACATTTAGATACGACGCACATGCACCCTCGTCTATCCGAGGCTTGGAAGCATGCAAGGCCTCTAAGAACATACAAAGATAAACTAACAAGCCATTGCGAAACTGAGTTGCAAAGTCGATCGTGAATCTGATATGCATCTTGGCGCCCCTAAAAACAAACAGAAAACTACGTATTACATCCTTACAAAATAGTATGCACACAAAACTTTCAAGAGGTGTCAAAACCTTGACGACTATTGAATAATGAATCAAGAAGTTTATCTAGGTCCATAACAGCTTAGGAATTACGACCACATGGGAGCAACTTTAGGTATAGCAACAGTAGGCTAGGTATGCTTTGCTGACTTCAAGGTTTATTCAAAGCGATGATTAAGTGCTAATTTCTTGGATTGACTCCGATCTACGACGCAAAATAACAACTCCCTTTTAAAGTCACTAAAAGATCGAATTTACTACAGGCTGTGCCCGCCATATTTCTTTACTATAAATTTGACTAAGGTCTGTGATTTTAAATGTTGCTTTAATGTACTATCTAAAATTAATAATAATCATTTATCGGCGGTTAGACATCTTATTCTACACAAACCGATTCAACGATAGAGGAGAAATCGCTATAAAACGAAGCTTCACCAGGAAAAACCGGTGTAGCATTTTGCTCTGTCCGTTGATCGTGCTAGGTGGATGTACTGATAATCACATCAATTCATATGGAAAATGAGTGGCGAAATCGAGTACGTGATGATCTCAATTTAGAAATCTGCCCATGTAGGCAGAAGCAGAGCCTTTGGGGCCCTTTTCACGTCCTGATAAATTCGGAACTTATTAACCTGCTGACGATTGGATAGATATCATGTTGGAGCTGTCGAAAATCTCCCTAGTGGTATTTGAATTCAAATAAGGCGACCTGTTCTTTCTGTTGGTTTTTTTGTGTCGGCTTGTTTTGGTGACTATGTTTATCCCCACAGAATAGAGGGGTTCACGACGTTATTTCAAAAACGCTTTTCCAGAGCGAAACAATATATATATATATATATATATATATATATATATATATATATATATATTATAGAAATAACTATTTTCAGCTCAATTATAAATGTGCGATGATAAATAAGCGATTGCAAATTATAAAATAATGCGATTATTCGCATGTCTTATGGCATATTCGAAAAAGATCCGTGTCTTTAGGGAGTGAAGAACTATGAAGATACCATTCGTCAACTCCGTCTTACATTGAAAAGCATTATTTTGCTATTCTGTATTCAGATAGAAAGCACAGTATAGATAAATGGTAAAAAACACTTTACCTTAGGTATAACTACTGTAGTTCCATATAGAACTTAACCGGTGCGGAGCGCTGGCTTAATTGTCAATCCATTGAAGGGAAATTGCCGTTGATATGAGCAGTTTAAAAAAAATTAAAAGGATCGTCCTACATCATAGGGATTTTGCCATTTAATGAACACTTAAATGTAGAAAGACATCTGTATGTTTTATTTTTATCTTCTCTATTACTTTGATAAATTTTAAATATAAACATTTCAAATATAGTTAGTATTTCAACCATAAGGAGATATATTCATATATTATATATTTCAGTTATAAAACTGTTTATAAATTTTTTAATATTTAATAATAAATTAAACAAAACTATTTATTTAGAAACTATTTTTAAACTTTTTGTGATAAAAAAATAATCTATATAAACATGTTAGTCGTTAATAATGTCCTTGTTGAAATTCTCAGTTGTTAATAATTTCAAATGGTCTTCCGGGAATCATCTTAACTTTTGAGAAGTGCTTGAGATTTCCTTATTGTGATAGGGAGTAAGCTTTTTCAGTGGATTTAGCTCAGTGGTAGAGGACATATTACATTCCCTATAACATTGATGTCTAAATCGTAGAAATGATAAGGGTAAAAACATATTTTTATCTATCTATATGTTCTTATGTATATTTTTGTAAAAAGATTACCGGTGCATGCAGATACGTATAAAACGATGCCTGACACTTAATTATCTACCCCATACGAAGATGCTTATCGAAGGTCATAACAATTGAGGCACAAGTCAGGGAAACTTGTTGAAACGTAGTGTACTCATGCAGGCTAGTAACCAACTCAGTAAAGTGAAATATCAGGGTTTGTTTTTCCGAGGTTAAAGGAATATTAGAGCGCTTAGCAACAATTAATTGCGCGTCAGAGTTTGTAATTGTTACCTGCTTACACCAGTATGTCAGTCAGGTTTGCTCACGAGCAGCGCGGTTTAGAAACATACGGATGTGAATACCATAGCGATAAGGTAAGTAGAACACATAATTTTCGATGTCATTTGTCCCTAGCAATCCTTTCTTTTATATGAAGTGCGTGATTTAAAAAGTAGCCATTTTTTGCTCGAGGCGCTTGTGTATACTATTTAGACTGCCTCGACTACTAATACTTGGTCCCACCGCGAACAGACAGTCACCGCCTGTATGTTATATCAGGTCAGAAGGCGGGTGTCTTGAACAATAAAAATAGTTAAATTTTGTGAATGAAACTTGGTCGTATTCTATTTTGCTTAAAATGACTTTTCGTTGAGGTATACCCTAGTCCTTGATTTTACATTTATTCTGTTGTACTGCATCTGGTGTAAAGCTTAGGGTATAGCCACATCGCCATTTCCACGAAATGAAATTACCTAATGTACCATTTAGCTTCATTATTTATGCAACTTGTACTATCTTGCCTTTGGTATCATCCCTTGCTAATTTATATGTCCTTATTTTTAGTGATGTTAACGAGTTAGCGCGATGGACCAGACATTTGCGTCTGATGCTGGAAAAAGCAGGGTTCATTGACTGGAGCACAGCCATGTGACATTTACATAAAAAAAGTCTAACCAAAGAAAATATCATTTTTAGATATTATATAGATACCAAAAAAAAAAAAATGAAAATCATATATCATCTATGTCGTACACCTCCTATGTTCTATGAATTCTGTTAATGCGTTTCAGGAGTATGGAATGGACATCTATCTCCGTCAGTCATGGAATGACAAGCGCCTCAACCTGAGTCGCTTCGGAATAAACACCACCGTTGCACTTAACGGAGAGGACCTCATGGAGAAAATCTGGAAACCTGATCTTTTCTTTAGGTTTGTTTTGATCCCGCTAATCAAATCCCATCATGTAATCTATATATAGTACCTTATTGAGAAATACTGATCCGTAGGAGCTGGCATCTTGCTATCTTAAAACGCTGAAGGTTTGGATTGAAACTAGGCCAAAGCGGCACGCACGGATAGGAAGCATGTTTGTTCTCTATTATGCGTCCAGTTAGTTTTCATTACTATAACGAAAAAATTATCAACCATAGACAGTGGGATAAAATAAAAGTAAAATATTTGGTAACCGAGATCTTCTTCTTAATAGTTATGCGATACTTAATACTTTAGAGCTGGTCAATTGTACAAACTAATTCCGCCGGTCCTCAGTGCCCGCCAACAGTCTGTTATGCATACATAGAGTGAAGTTCACTCATGACGCTGAGAATTTCGAAACTGACGTGCGTTGCATGATGCGTAGTACTTATAGCACGCTGACCCTTTAGCATAGTCTGTCTATTGAACGTGCACTGTACGCTGATGGCCGGTACAAAGGCTTGAAGAAGTCGTAAGGGTAACTTGGTCAACGGATGAGATCGCAAAGTCATTCTTATATTCCCCATAACATGCATTTTAGATATATCAGAAATGTTTATCTCATCTATCGACTAAAATTTTTTTTGCAGTTGTATATTTACTACCGGTTTAGTGTAGTTAAACTTTCTAGTGCCTTGAAAATGACAATCACGTTCTGGTGCGATGCATGATTGTGCCGGTCGTAGGTAACACTCGAACATGCAAATAAAAAGCAGAGAAGATCCAATGATTTTTTTCTATCGATTAGCTAATCTTGCACGTTACGTATAATGTAAATACCATTTATCGCAAATATCTTAACTGGCACATTGTAATATGTTTGTTCAACGCTCTTCATATACTGGCCTTACGATCACGTTGTCCATAGCCATCAGTTGAAAAAACAAAACAATGTTTCTGTAACTAGCTTAGGATAGCGAATCATATTTGTAAATTTGTTATGTGTTTACATAAGTTCCCATGGAACGCAGCTCTGTTTGAATATTTGTAACAAAACAATGTATAAAAGGTCAATGTGTTCGTCAAATTGAGTTCCAAAAGTTCATTCTGTTTATATTTATTAGTTATTTGATTAGCGCCAGCCAATAAATTCGTATACAGGTCCTATTATACAATCGTCACTGAAAATTGAAGGTTCTATTTAAAAATCGACCGTTATAAATCTTCAGAGATTTGTCCATTCAAAAGACTTTTGGGAGCTAAGTACTCAATCCCTTTTCGGTCACCTGTGCAGTGACTACGATTTAACTTTAGCCAGATTTGTATCAGACACATCGTTGCGTGGCTGTAATTTCGCTGCTTTCGACGCCCTTATCCGTGCCCGACGTAAACACCTTCTTCGCACATGTGTTATAGCTTATTGTAGAGCCCCTTTTTAGAATCGAACTTTGGCATGCATCTGACTCTTTTCCGGATAACCGATGTCATTAGGAATGAGTGTTTCCTAAACTTGCAATGGCTGTGAGCGGTAAGAGTCTATTAGAATCTATTTGGACCTGTCTTAACGATCTATATAACAAAATTACGGAACAGTCTTACATTTAAATACAAAATCAATACTTAAGTAGATTCAGCTTGCTGCCACTATCGACTAACTTGGTTCGCTGTTCGGGGTGGGACTAAGACACATATGACGCTTTAGCACTTATATTATTACAGTTGTTCTTTAATTTTTTTCTTAGCAAAGAAGCATTTTGATAAACGACACTGAGTTTTGCATAATCTCGTACTGTTTTTGTTGTAGAAATGTGAAGAGAGCGGCGTTTCACAGAGTTACGGTGCCGAACATGCTAGTGCGTATTGCCCCCGACGGGCAGGTACTCTATTCGATGCGCCTCACCCTTAGTCTCGCTTGCGTTATGGTCTTTCGCTATTATCCGCTCGACACGCAAAAATGCAACGTCATCCTCGGAGCCTGTAAGTTCAGCCTTGTACCACGTGCCAAGTTGTCTAATTACATATATACTAAATTTCCAATTTACACCTGTGAAAAACTGTAATAAAAAGAGCTTTCAAAAAAAAGCCTTGAGCTTCACAAAATATACTTGACTGGCAAAAAAAGGAATTTCTTAACCGCTTACTGTACTCGTATAGCAACAGTAAGTGGTATTTTTTCATGGATTACAGATGCCCAAACGATCGACCAGACCCGTATTTCGTGGCAGGAACATAAACCTATCGTTATTGAAAGCCCTATCGAATTGCCCGAATTCGACTTGACCGGACATACGCATGGCAGCTTCACCCGATCCGTTGACACTGGCAAGTGTTCCGATAATGGTGTTACGTTAATATTAATAGTTGGACAAGTTTATTTCTAATTATTCCAAGCCTTATCAGAAAATGAAGTAGTTTAAAATATGAAATCCTTTTAGCACTTCGTCTATTATTATCAGGATCGCTTTAGGTCATATTTTGGTCAATATTTTGGCCAATTTTGGTCATAGTAAGCTTGGCACTTATACGTTGTGGAAAAATACATTATAGATGAGAATAAAGCTCTTTAAGAAGGCTCTAAGGTTGAGGGAGGCATAGTAGGCTTGGCTTGATCAGCTTTAGCTGTGAAATCATTGGATTTTTAGGCAGTGTAGCGCCTGGCCTTATAGAACAATTTGCGCTCATACGCCTATTCTGTCCATCATTGTCTACATTACAAGTCTTTTGACTTAAGGGCTACTATTAGGACAATATAATAGTTGGGTTTAAATCCAGCGGAAATCCTTTATAGTTTTCATAAAAAAATGGCTGCAGCTTTTCCTAATTTAATTTGAGACAGCTCACATATTATTTATATACTGCATATGTCTCATAAGATCAAACTCAATACGCATTTTAGCAAAAGAGTAGTTTTTTCTCACCTCGAATAAAATTCTTAGCCATCTTAAAGCCGTTCCTGCCTTGAAATTATAGAATGGATTTTTTTTTACCTAATGCAATAATCCATAGACTAAGACCGTTATTATATTATGCAATATACTGATTGACATTTTCTAATACCTTATTAATTTCAACTAAATTTTTGAAAATCACACTAAAAGAACGTAACATATGCTATCAAACCTAATTTAGACGGCCTTTCGTGTTCTAATCGTAGCGTTTATCCGGATCAACGTCAGTAGAGTCAATCCTTTAAAACTTTTATCAGTAATTTTTCGTTTTGAAAAAATCTATTAACCATAATCCAACATATATTTCTATAAACGGATGATTATACTCAGTTATTTTAAATATATTCGTTCTGTTATCCGCTGCACTTGATTTCAAAAGCTTCCGTTGTGTGCGACTGAAAGATTTAGTATTTTCGGTGTGAAGAAAAAATCGAATTTTTTATGTGTTCTGATTTGTTTGGTACAAATACGAAAAACATACACAAAGACTGTATATTTAATTAATTAAAACTTAGGTCAGGATGTGCCACGGATGTGTAAGCACGAAGTACCATATGGCTTAGAGAAACTCTATATTTGGTCTTGGAAATAAAAAGACGACTGAACAATTGTGGCAGCCCGTCAGTTGCCGGAGGTGCCGGTTTGAAGAAAATATATATATCCAGTACTTTTTCAAACGGTTATTTATGGGCTGACTCAGAATGAATAGAAGATAACGGACGTGTTGCATCGGTATTTTGAATCCTGGAAGCAAATTGTTTGACGACTATTGCTCATGTATTTTCTATAAACACTAAACAATTAGCTATGCAACCATGACGTATATAGATGAGTTCAAAATGGCTCCTTTAAAAGGCAACATTGTAAATAGTGAGTATTACGTCTATAAATTTTGAGTCTCTGCTGAAAGCTTTGCCACAAATGTGTCGGAAATGATCTAAACCACGTACTCCTTACATCATAAGCTAGCTTTGTGTCGATTTATATTATGGGCAGATAATGCAAGACCTGACGAATAATATTATAGGTTGATGAGGTCAACTATGCTTGTATACTAAGAACTTTTTGTTGGTTGTCATGTTATTAGGTAAATCATCTAACAGACCATTGACGACTGTGAACAATAAACGCTCTGACTGAAAATTATTTATCTTTCAACTCGGGGCACAAATGTTTGCTTTATGATGCATCGTTATAGAATTTTATTCAAATCTGTGCGTCCAACCATAACAACAAAAAAAGCAAACCTCCTCATCTCTTCTCACGTATAGGCAGTTATTGAATAAGTCTCAACATGGAACGTGTAGAGTACTAAAATCGTTGTCCAGCGTCATCAGTAAACCCACCAAAATGGCTTTTCAGTAGCGTAAGAAGCCAACTTATGTTGCCGCTGACGATTTTTGTAAGCACCTCCTTTCTCGTTCTACTCGGCCAACATGAATGCAGTTCGAACGCATATCGTTTAGTTAGCAGGACAAGTTGCATGACTCCAATGCACTGGTCATCTGATAATTGCATCTATTTGCTATCCAGGAAGCTCCGCGTGGGACCGCATCTCCTTTAAGCATCGACTACCGTAACTAATTTATCAATGGCAATTTCATTAACAACTCCACAATTTTTTGTTATCTATGTGATTAGCTCTAATGCCTCTCTTTAATCTCACAACGAATATCCAATTCAGGGCGGATTTAAGATGATTTTCTTGTTGCGTCAACCCGTGTGAGCTAGTAAGGCAGTTCGATTATGGTATAGTTCTGATCCATCCGTAATAGTAGTTGATGCTGATATTGATCTGATGCCAAGAAAGGATACATTCCACTAGATATTCGAGAGAAGCTCTGAAACGGTTACAATTTTCTCCCTTGGCTTTGTGGTCAGCCGAATCAAACTTACCTAACGCTTCTCTGGGCCAGCACAACAACTGAATGTTAACGAATGTGACGCACTTATTATTTATACGACTTGTTCAGAAACTTTCAGCTTATGTTATCAATAATTGCTATTCTTAACAGTGGAGGTTGGAGATTTAGAATACTCTGAGCGTCAGTACTACCAGTTTATAGTTACTACCTCCCGTTAATAGTCGATAGAGAAATCTCATCGGAGTGCTGTTAAGGTTCCTTCCATCGTAAATTACTATGTAATAATGCTGCTATGTTTAGAATCGCGGATTATGGTAATACGTTTAACCCTAGAACCGCCCGCAATTCGGGTAATAGTCAATAGTTTGATATGAATGTGTAATAACTGAATGTTGACAAGTGGACAAAATCCACTCAAGCCTGCCTCAGTTTATTTCGTTATGTGTACAGCATACTAATAAAAGCGCAATTGTTAGGCTAGTGGAATTGAAACATAAGATGAAATGGGTATAGTGGGTGTCTTTTCTATCTTTGGGTTCCAGCTCAAAATATTGATCCTTTTAGCTGCTCGAGGCAAGCCGGCTTTACTTAACTAAATGCGCGACAACGTTGAACATCATGGCAACTCTACCAATTCAGAGTTGTTCACAAAACAAACATACATTAATTTGTAATTTAGTACATTAGGTTATCTCAAAATATACCATCCGTCTAGCTTTACCAAAAAATGAACGGAGCTTCTATTACCGAGAAGTTTAGAGTCATCTCTAAATGTCTTTAGCCATATACAGTGCTGAACCATTTTTAGTATAGCATTTTCGCGTCGACTTTAAATGAGGCAAAGGATTCATCGAACCCGAGGAGGTTCTCTTTCAACCGTTTGTCCATAAGAACAACCGAGAATTTCAATGTTATTGCCTCTCTGTGCTCAAATCGTGACTTACGACTCGTAAACACGACTTGTCTACAGCCAGCTATTCAACCTAAGTGTGTCCTCGGAAGCAGTGTTTCATATGTGGGCCATATGTTTGAGTTGGCTGTTGTCGCGGAAAATAGTTTTTCGTCAAATCAAGCCTTATAAGAAGTTCGCATACAGTCAAATTTTCCTGTACTAAATACACATCCGAGCGAACGTTTCTTCGAAAAATTGAGTTAATGTTTAGGTGCCGTATCCTAATAATGAATCACTTGGTATCAGGTGCACCGTTATAAAGTAACACTTTTTCGAGATTCGAAAAACAAAATTTTCAATTTCGAGAAGAAAAGGCAGAGCGAGCGCTGGTATTTGATACGCGAGATATATATATATATATATATATATATATATACTGGAATTAACGAGGCAGCCGTAAAGTCCTGGTGGTGTTTAACGTTAGATAATATATAAGTATCGCGTTTACCTGTGAACTCGAAAAGGCAAGTTCTAGTCGGTTTGTATGCATGTTCCACCCCACTGACGAATTCCTAATCCTTGTTTCTGATATAATATTACTATTTCATGGTTTGTTTAGATTTTGCTTGTCATATTGCATATTTGCATTGTTTTTCCTAGCCTTGTCGTTTTCTGGCACCAATGTGCGCAAATCATGGAGGTGCGTTGCATCGCATAAAATCATATACCATCTATCACCTACGCAGCTTGATTATTACGCCGCCACCAAAAATGCATACATTACCACTATAACGGCCATATTTGCTGCCAATAACTTGGCAAGCACAGTGTTGTCTAACGCAGAAAGCTGGCGACAGAGTCTTTTGTTTTATCCTCTAACAGAATAGGGTTAATGGCAGCGTTAGGTTTAATAGCATCTGATACTACGATCAAATCAATAGGCTCGGCAATGTATAAATATAAAAAGTGATACATAAAAAGTTCGCATAGTCTTTTTTGATCCTCTTTTATACAGACTAACTGTGAGACCTCAGATAAAATATTAAAAGTTTCACCGAGGTGTGGACGGCCTATTCAACGGACATAAGTGCATAACGGTTTTGTTTAGAATACTATTTATTTTCTTACATCATAAAAATGTGTTTTTCATTTTAAAGCCGTCTACCGTTTAGAGACTTACCGGAAAATACCATGCAAGCTTAACAGGACAACAATCTACCTTAGGAAAAACACTCTGGCAAATTCGAGTCTGGAAGCACACTTACCTACAGCCTAGCTACATGTATAGAATACGCGGACTGTGGCCGCAGCCACACTGTGTATCCACCTTTCGAAAGGCAGTCTGTCTGTTGACAATCGAACGAAATATGAATGAAGAGAATAATTAATTCATGTTTCACTCTTTTGAGCAAAACACGCCACTAGTAGACAACTTACCATATCACATTAAATTAATGACAATATTTTTCTTGTTAATTGTAGTGTGCCAATTTTCATTTTTAGTACCATCCTATCTTGTATATGGACGGTGTAGTTGCATGTCGTATATTTTCTGGTATATATTTGAAAGAAAATTAATTTTCGATATCTGGAAAAGCCCACACCGAGGACCAGTACTGGCGCATTAAGCATTAGTGCATCGTAGCAAGAATGGAACGGTACCAACATTGTTTTAGTAACTCTTTATCCTTCAAAAACTTAACAATTATATAGTTAACTAAAGAGTCCTCACCAAACTTGATGTCTACTTAGCAGGTACCGATCAGTCTATTCGAAGAAGTTCGGTGTTTTTTTGCAACATTACTTGCGGGTATCGTAAAAGATATAGGAGAGCACCTATTGCTCAACTGTAGTATTTCAACTGATTAAGTAAGTTCCAGTAGAAATTTCGAGAGTGTGAGTCTGCTAGAGATACCAGGATGATTAGACGATGGGTTGAAAGAATGCTAGTTCGCTAAAAGTCGCATGACTTACTTCTCATCGTCGTTTATCTTAATAATTACATAGTACCTGTACGTCTGTCTTAGCATTGTTTCTTATTATAAGAAACATCATTTTTAATTGATGTATTTGTACAACATCGGTAGGCGGAATAAATTCTTACATGCTAGACAACGCACTTGAGTAAAGTTTGCTCTTACTCAGGTAACTTCGACCCAAACGATTCACGATTCGGTTCAACGATTTACGTATTCGGTAACAACCGAGACATTTGTCCTTTATGTAACATAAACTGACAGCAAATTAAAAATTATTGTGAATAATCAAATCACTCCATTTAGGTTCCTCCTTACAGATGAAAGGTCAGCTGAGCTGATGGCTTAACAGCAAGCCCAGTCTCTGGCCAGTAGGTCGAAGCTCTTCACATTACGAGGAATGAAAACGTTTTCTGATACCCCCCGTTCTCAATTAAGATCAACGACAAATATGCTGACAGCTGCCACCTGATTAACATGATAAACTAGACAAACAGAAAAAGAGACTGGAAGATTAAATACTAATTTGATCAGGATACAAGCACCCTCATTACAGCGTCGACTGTATGCGTATCTAGTATGCTGGTTTCCACTGCCCCATGAGGGTTGCAGCTTGCAGAACATTCAGTCCGTATTATTTGCTGCTTCTAGTATATGCTTAAGCTATCTACCCCTCTGCTCTTAAGCCCAACCGGAGGCTTCAAGCAAAGGCAACTCATCCAATTCCTATGCTTAAGCTATCTAACCCTCTACTCTTAAGCCCAACCGGAGGCTTCAAGCAAAGGCAACTCG
>NW_019213291.1:201568-314010 GCF_002532875.2 Varroa jacobsoni | reverse complement strand
GCTTTTAAAAATGAGAATTTGTAAAATTAAACAACTGAATCATAAAGAAAAATACAAAAAAAGATGATCTATAATATTCTTTAAGATAACCTAACCCTTTATAAATAGACGTAAGTCTTCGTAATCTGTCAAAGTGCACCTTACAATGGTGCATTTTCTAAACATGAATTTATATTGTATTGTTTAGTTTACATTTACTGTTTTACATTCAAAAATTAATTAATGGGAAGACCTTCCGTATATTATTAACGACTTCTTCAGTGAAAGATGGGTTTGTTTTTAGGAGAAGGCCTCTATAGAGAAAATAACACCGATAAAAACCTAGCAGTCTGAGAATGTCGATGTGGTTTAGTTTTGATTAAGTGAAAACGGGCACCTTACCTTTTGTTTTCTTGCGCTATGTGCATATAGAATAGACAGTAAATCAAGTTGGCTTAACTACTAGAGTTTCGAATATAGACGGACCCGCTTTACCACCAGTCAGCTCGATAGCATTTTAGCCCGAACGGAACAGTGCAACTATATGAGACCAAATCGACCCCTCGTCAACTCCATTTCTCTGATCACTGAACATTTTAGCGAGTTGTGTACTGGTGCTTCCAAATGTCAATCAGCTTAATCTTCTGTAAATGATTTTCTAGATACACAGAGTGTTTTTCCATTGAGGAAGAATATTCATGCCTAACTGAAAGTTAATGTTTGTTTACATATCTGACTGCAGCCGACACTGTTGCGTTCCCAAAACAAATCGTTCTATTTGGAGTACAAAGTTCGATCGAGTACAAAGCCCTCACTGTACGTCATATCTGAGACGATCATCAAACACGGTGGGATTATGTGTCGAAGTTGTACTGTCGAACAACGTTGCTGTCGCTGTTCGGAAGGGAGTTACGGCACGGGGATACATTATAAAATCTTGCTACACTGACGAAACAGCTGGGGAAGTTGACCCATGCCAGCATGTTCAGCCAAATATTGAAGTGCTATGGCGCAACTTCGACCACCTTTTTCCCGATAATTCATGCGATTTTTATATGATTTGTAATATCAGAAGCGTAGAGGCACCATATGGAGGCTCCTTAGGTTGTTTATTGGAGCTTTGTATTATCGAAACATCACCCGCTGCTACGGGTTCAAATCCCTGCCTACCCGACCCTCATCCTTTCATCAGCTCCCTCTACACAGTGATACAGTATAATTATGATGGTACAAAAGCTTCGTGGTGCACAAAAGAAAACGTTTCGGGATTTCAGCTCGAATTTGGGCATAATTGACTACTGAGTTTCGTTGCCTATTCGCCTCCCATTTAGTATCCACTTTTCGAATCATTTCCACCTCTAATAGTAATCATGATCACGATTATCGGCGTAGTGCCACAAGTCGTACGTCTTGAATATTCAGCGTAAAAGTAAAGACCTTAGAGAGGCAGCCAGTACATTGTATACTCCGCGTTTAATAAGCCTTATGGACTGAAACATGTATATAATAAGGCTGGAACGTTTGCGCAATGGCACAACAGCGAAAGAATTAATGTTTTAAGTGTTGCGTGGCTTGGTCCATGCGTAGTTCGTTTCATCTATATACGTGCTATGACACGATTTTCTTTCACATTCACGGTCTTTCACATTCATTATGTTTTCATTACATCATGCAGTAACTATAAATAGAAAATTGCTTGATCCTATGTAATAAGTGTAGAGCTTTTAGAGATGCTATCGACGCTGCGGTGTTCAATTTTTTAAAGCAGAATGGGCAGCATGCTTAGTAAAATTTACAAGGCTTTCGAATTTGTTTTTCACTGTTTAAAATTACTTAATATACAAACCAAGAATATTTAACTATTTGTTTTTAAACTATCTCTTTAGGCACTTTCAGCTTCCTAAATGTGACATTGACGCTTGCGCGTCAAAATGGCTACCACCTGATCCAGACGTACCTTCCAACTTTCCTGATCGTCACAATATCGTGGGTGTCTTTCTGGTTGAATATCGATGCTACTCCAGCCAGAGTTACTCTCGGAGTTACTACTCTTCTCACAATGACAACAGTCGCATCCGGGGTACGAACGCAGCTTCCTCCTGTCTCCTACGTCAAAGGTAATTGTCAATTATTGCATGGTAGCTGTCTTTATAATAAAAATATTTATTGAATTGTTATGGACCCCCCACGTAGAAAAGTTTCATTCCACTGATAAAGTGTGTGGCAACAAATAAACGTTGGGATTCGTGTTGGCGTCTCTAAACAGCTATCGACGTGTGGATTGGTGCATGCTCGGTAATGGTTTTCGGCGCATTGCTGGAGTTCACTCTCGTCAACTATCTCTCACGAAGCAAGATGCGACCAGAAGAATTTCGAAAATCCATGAATCCATTTGCTGTAAGTTGTCAAATAGCTATATGCTTTTTGGTAAATATAATGTGGTGTAATAATATCGATTTGGTACAGGTAGAACATACAACACATTTTAAATGCACACATAATAATTATTCAGTAATAGTCGAAAGCCTTCAAAAAAGTACTTCGGCTTAACTGTCATCACCAATATGCGTGGTAGGGCATTTACCGCATCCTGATGATACTAGCAAATGTTCTCTCATTCAATGGACCAAAAACATCATTTGTATTCTTCTACATTGTCAGCAAAAACAATTTTTCAAATCAACTTTTTTCCTAACTGTACCATGGTAACATGAAAACGAACTAAGTGACGCAAATTTAAGACCCAAAGCATCTGAAGTTCTTGTTTCTATTCTGTTCTTATGGTGGAGTACGTCGTGAGCCTCCGAACGCTGTGCGCGCTTCTTGCGGCTTTTTTCCGCCAATGACAAATACTGCTCGAAACTTTGTAACTGAATTGCGAAATAGCGACTAACCTTAACGTGGAATAAGCAAACTGAGAAGGAGATTACACGAATATCGCCTAAGAATTTTTGGGAAAATCTGGAATTCATTATTACCTAAAGGCGGGAAAATTTCCAGGCACACTTTGATGAATCAGCGCAAATTTGATGTAGTATTACTTTAGTGGAAGTCTCCAAAGGCCGTTAAAGATTGCGACAGATTGTTGAAAGCCTTTATCATACATTAATATTCTTTCCTAGTGCTGTCATTATAAAAATATCGTCTTCTAGCTGTGTTCCATTACCCTTCCTTTATCCAGAGCGATAATTTCAGACCCGTCAGTTTCTGTGTCGCGTACATGTTAGCCTGGCACCCATAAGATTCAGTAGATGCAAGCTTTACCTATTGCCTACCAGCAAAAAAAGATGGTCAATTCAACTACCTTAATTGAAATTATTTTATAAGTTATTAAGGTTTATTTTAAAACCACTATTTCGCCAGTGTCTACCTTTCGGAGATGATTGTTGGAGTAGGGCTGTTTAGGTTAGCAAATATTATAATGTTTTAAGTAATGTACTCGAACGAAACTCATTTTGTTGTACAATTGCATTTCAGGGCACAAATGTACATGATCATTTGAAATACTTTCAGCATTAAGGACATTAATCATCAAGTAAACAGCTTGGGGAAGGAGGGAGGGGGTAAGAGGGTAACGCAATCTTAGAATGCTGGTAAACAGTCATATGCCGACAACTTAGACGTTTAGAGGCTGTTATATAATAGCTGCTTTTCCTGCACCATAAAAAAATAAGGACAGCGACAGGTTGAGTAAACATCGGATAATCGAGTCGGGGCCTTTTTGGCCAAGGTTGTTTTTAATTTATTCATTTTATGAAGGTCAATATGAATTTATGTCTCAAATACTGGAATAACTTGATAAAGCATGATTAATGAGTATAGCCAGAAAATGATTTACAAAATAAACGTTGCATTATAAGTTCCTACTAATATCACACTTCAGTTGAACTTAGGCCTTTCAATTTCAAACTCTGCATAAATCAATAACTTCTAACTGTATCGACATTAACCTAATATCGTAATGTCCTTTTTTGTCCTGTCCTGCTTTATCTAAGAAATATGAGCAAATATACTAACAAATACGAAAAACCGGCAAAAAACCGAAAGTAGATTTTTCGTGTCTCTCGTTCTCTGTCTCGTATTCTCTCCAAAAAGACATAGGAAACTAGGGGGCATTTATATGAGGAATCCTTTATATATTTTGCATAGAGCACAATTTCTTGTTAGTTTTGAATGACGTAGTGAGAAGAGAATCTATTTAGTTCGAAGAAATCCGGCTGGAGCAGTTTTCATCACCAATTTGTTATTTCTATGAAAAGCAATCACAACTCTAACTATATAATAAATCCTATAAGATAGTGTGTTAATAAAGCGCAATTTACAAGTAGAGATTGAAATATATGGTAGATTTACTGACATGAAACTATTCATGCTTACTTTAAATTAAAGATTGTGCCACGTGTATAACAAGCGCTGTATTTGGTTGATTTTTTGAAAGGCTCTGCTCGTTAAGCAGCTTTATCGACCAAGTGAAACTTATGAATATTATCATTGTCAGCATCTAGTTGATGTTCGTTTAAAAACAGATTCTGTAAGCTTGTTACAATCGAGCTCAATATATTTTTTAGATGCGTATAAACTGTATTGATTGATGTGTGCCATTCTCTATACGGTTATAGTTTTTGCTGTAAAATGTCTAATTGTTTAACAAACCAAAGCCATTTATATTCAAGTACTTTTCAGATTGAAAGCTGGATTCCTCAGGCGGAGAGGAGTATCTTTTTATTATTAGGAAACACAGATAGGCCATCTGTTTTCACTTTAAAACAAAACACTTGACCGAAGTCGTTACCGTTGGTGAGGTAGCGTAGCATACGCGAAGCCCGCACAAATTACGGCTCAGAAAAGCCATAATTGATATACGCGCATATAAGTGTTTTGTGGATGAAAACGTCTCTTTAATAACTTTAAACTTAGATGTGTAGCCCATACTTTTTTTTAATAGTCACGCCCAGTTTTCATCTTTACTGCTATTATATATTACGCTTTCAATCGGAAACAGCATATGTATAGAGGAGGACATGGCTCCAATATATAGTACCGAATTTTATTTTTGAAAGGCTTTATGAAAGGACAAAAGACGTTTAATAAGATATGGGTCGTATTTTCCTTCCAGAAGCGTCTAAGTGATAGAGCGGAAGAATCCGTATGGCTTAGGTGGTTATAATTTCTATAAACATACGATTCAATTATAATAATTCACGAGCCGTTATGAATTTAATGTTAGTGAAGCGTAATATTCAACGCCAACATTTAAGTTTCCGAGGCTTATACTAAATCTAGTTCTTAAATCCGTTTAGGTACAATTATAATCAAAACAAGATATTTACTATTTATTTTCTTGATGTCAGATATATTACATTCTTATTTCACGGTATCGATTCTGATGGCTTATACGGCTTTGTGGGTTATCAGTTTCGCGTTTACATAGTTTGTCCTTTGAATGTAATGTCCAAAAGAACTTCCTCAGCTGCCCTGTACTCTAAATGTTTGTATGTATGACATTGCGAGTATATATTTGCATTCCTGTACCTAAGATTACATAGGTAACTCAATAATGACCTCATAAACAGAATGTACGTTTATCTTGTTCCAAACGTTCGTAATTTTTTTCCATACTTTGACAAAAAAAAAACTTCCCTAAATCAACTCTGATTAGGGTCTAACGTTTTGTTTAGGAAACAAGTTGTACATGCTGCAATTGACTGAATCAATAGTGTTGAAGTCTCGTTGATTGCTCGTTCCGCGCAGACGACTGACTAATTTTGTTCCCTCGGTTAAGATGGTGACTTCATGTTTGGAATGATACGTATACTAACCAGCTCGTTCGCCATTGCTTGATATGTATCTGCTATGCTGTTCGGTGGTGATCTTCATTCGTCTCATTAACTGCCTCCACCACCCATGGTTACATCGTCGATTTGGCTCGAATCGTATGGGTGGTCTGCAATCCGTCCGGTAATTCTATTGTTCGGCTCAACAGTGTATGGTCAGAGAAAATGGCGAGATCCAGTTAACTGAATTACCGAAAAATGTTAGTACATATCATTTTCACCGCAATCGCCCCACAAGGCAAAATTCACTTGCCACCACAGGGCCCAGAAGATCCGGTGAATCGGCTGTTGTTAGTTATAACTACTCTATGTTACAATAAACTGTTATGAATAGCTCTTTGAGTGTAAAAAGTTTGTTTGCCAGTATCACCGATCGCCGTCTCACTGTGTGATGAATGATTATCTCATTTTTTACTTTAAATATCCTTTGCTTCTTTGTTCTCTGCTACTTTTACGCTATTCTTTAAGTTATTTGAAACTGCAACTGACTGCTTGTCAGTGTCATAATGAGGGGGGGGGGGCAAGCGCCCTGTCACGTTTTTCAGCGGGGCAATAAAGGTTGAACTTTCTATTCATTCTATAAGCTATTCGTGTCTCAGACCATTTTTGTATAGGAGCGTTGTCGATGTTCACATATATACCTATGAAACCTACAGAAATTTATTACGATTTTGTTATCTCTGGTGTATTTATACTCAAAAGACGCACTATGTCATTGAGGCTCCACAGCGGCTTATTATAATCACGACCTGCGCGAATACCAATGCTTTTTATTTAGTGAAGTGGCTCTTTACCAAGTTGACAAAGTAAGTCTGAAGACAGAAAAGAATATTGTTAAAATTTTTGTGCTAGGCTTTGATAGAAAAATTATTTTTCACTTACTAAACAGTTAGTTTACTCCGGAAAATCAATTAGCTTTAACTAGTTACTCTGTCATAGATGCAACACGCACAATATAGCTTTCATCATCAAGTTCAAACTCACATTGACGCGAGCTATGTACAACCCTGTATGTGCATATCTAATTGCATTTTAGCTCCATAGTTAGTTTCTGCTTTTATCTCTCGGAAACGATCCGAGCGATAAAAAAATGCAATACATCATGCATTTTTGTCTTATAGAATTCAAAATTCATCTTAAACTTTTATATATATATATATATATCGCACAAATAGGACCATTTAAAGAACTTCCACATGTAGTAGCGACAAAAAATATGCCGCTTGTAGTATTTTTTGTGGCAGTCACGTTATAAACTCAAGGGTGATACAAAGGTACATATGGACGTCATTGCTATGTATATAGAGATGCAAATCTTTCAGTTTTATTCCAGTAGCCTTTGCTAATAAAAAAGCATAATCCATAAATGAGTTTCCATCGTTCATTTGTCAATTAAACTATTTCTGATTGCCGATCAAAAGTTAATGAAAGATTGTATTGTGTTAGACCTTTTTTACAGTTTCACCTGCTTATGTATCAGAGCTAGATGTAAGGCGTTATCTGTGTACACTCGTAAGCCACATCAATGGCGCTACACTGTAGATGAATCAATAATTAAATAGTCATTGTTGTACAGAGCCGGCAATCCTTACAGTAAGTTCTGTTTTTGATGATACCTAAGAAAAATATAAACAATAGAATAGTAATTAATACACACGCGTAGTAAAGGGTGGAACTATGTGTGTCCAAATTTGCATGATACTATCGTAGAAAATAATTGATGCTATGGAAAGAAAGAAAGGAAATTATACTATTATATTTATCAAAGACTTTTACGGGGTAGCCGAAATGGCCCCATTAAAATTAATTTTCAAAGAGATATCAATTGGAACATTTATCTTATTAGCTCATGTGACCTCACATGAGCGCTCAAGGCCACTAATGATTTTGCGCGAAGAAGTCATTCACTCAACAAAACCAAAGGGAACGTGCTTTTCTTTCTAGAAAGAGCTGTGATTATACTTAGATAAGCCGGTGCTTTATTATTGAAGTTCTGCTGCGTAACGTGAAGTCGGCTTGTGAATGGCCCATATACTACGATATTCGTGAGTTGCATTTTATTCATCGAAAACGAGGAAGAAAAACAATGTACGCACTGTTCTCCGAAGCGCATTTAACCGTACTGAGCCCCGGACCGTATAACCATCATGGCTATGCATGGTTATTGTGTAAATAATAATTCATTGTAAATCCTGATTTACGATCACGATTACTCGCAATGTCATGCTGCATCTTATTTTTTCGATCTTATTTTTTCCAAATGATGCGTCATGCCAATGTAGTCGTCAACATCTTGTCTCATCAAATCATATATGTAACACGTTGTTAATAATGACTTGTGGCACAACAAATACAGAACTGCGATGCCTTCTTTTAGCTTGTCATACTCGAATGGTCTCAATCTAATGACTTTGATAAAAAATGTTGCCTTAAAAGATATCACTTTAGCAGTAATAGAAACAGTAATAGAAATACAAGGTGTTTACGCTGCTTCTGTATCGTTCAATAAAACTTTGATTAAATACAAACAAATCTTAGCTGTGGTAAGATATCCTACCTGTTAAAATTAAAGCGAAGGGGAAATTAAGTCACAAATTTTACTGAATGCCTGGCCTGACCCATGTATATCTCAAACGTCCCGAAAATTTCACAATATAGTTTCAAATCAACGTTTCCTTGCTAGAAAAGACAGAATGGTATACATAGCCCTGCCCTGTATATTTCCTTGTATAGTAAAAGGAAACAAATAGTTACTTTGTATCCAAATGTTACTACAATAGCTTGCAAATGCAAAATATTGTATGCGTATTATATCTTGGCTTGCTCTGTATTTACTGAAAATTCCATAATTCGAAATGGCAAAGGTCTTAGCTAACAAATTGCGTGCAACGTGATTTTTTCCTTGAGGTTTAGATATTATAACGACTGTCAAAATCTAGATAAGTTCAACATCTGCACTACTTATATCAATGCTACTAACACAGCTTTAGCGAGTACCTTTGTATTACCACAATGGCTCATACAAAGCACGCCATTTAAGTCGCCATTAAAATCATACTAATCTATTCCTACCTACCTAATCTATCTATATCTATGCAGACAATGCTCAATATAATTATAAATTTTTTTTGTTGCCAATTTCTACTATAACTTTCGCACCGTACCGCTTAGTGGCTTTGTTTCGATATGCCTTCAACTCAAATTCTGTATTTATTTACCGGTTTCATTTCTTTGGCTCTCACTCGCGGACTGTGAGCGACGTTGTTCTTTCTTCTCCTTTTTCCGACTCCTTTTTTCAACCCAATACACTTGTTTCTTCAGCCTCGGTACTTTACTCACATTCCTATAGCCCTATACGACCCGTTGTCAATTGGTTCTTTCATCTACGAAAAACAATTGATGCTAACGACACTTTTCGGTGCTTCTCCTTGAGCAGCGCAAGAAGACCCCGGAGGCGGCCTCACCTTCTGGGAAGGATTCCGTCGCGCAAGGTGAATAACAAAAATATTTGTATTATATATATTAAAGCGCCCTCCATAGGCGTCTGTTTTTGCTATTTCATATATTTTAGCTATGTAAAAGTAGAAGGCTAATTATATTTATAAACGAGGTGACGCCGAATAGCGTTTATTTATTTCTCACTAGGTATAACGTAATAGCTTCTACCATAATGTCGTTCGTATAGAGTTTATCATGCAACAAAAACTGAGCCGCGCAGACTTTCTCAAGGTGAAACTCATGCGATTCAAAGAATATCAGCTTACCCGACCACTTTCAGGGGGCATGTAAGGTCAAACAAAACAAGCACTGATATATATATATACTGATTTTTAGTAATATATGCGTATATAGTCGCATTATTGAAGGATTGTATCAGAAATGCTTAAAATATATATATATATATATATGTATGTGGGGTGAAGTTTTATTAATAGTAGTTTTCGAGCTATTATGAACGAATCTGTTTGTGTTCGCCGTTGAAATGCAAGTCACTGTTTTTTTCATGACTGAATTATTTGTTTATATAACTGATCGAGTATAATAACGAAATGTTATTTCGTAATTCGATTGAGTTTTTGCCCTCCCTTGCAACTAACATAGTTCATTTGGTATGAGTGCACATTTGTATAGATATAGTTGTGTTTACTTCTTGATTTGCTTGGTGATACTTAATGGCAGATCTTAGGTCCATTCATTTACATATTCCGCATTTATTTTTTTTTTATATAACCACTGCTGTGGCCAAAATGATACTAAGTAGAGGAAGAAAAAGTACAGTTATTTATTATGTCTGAAAATAGATGCAGATTGAATGCAAGATAAACACGAAACTGTCGGAAAATTGTCGAACATTTATGCAGAAGTCGCTAACGATACTGTCCCAGCTTAGATAGAATGCTCTGACATATAAAATTAATGCTTAGAGACTCGTTGCCTGTCACAAAATATGTCTCTTCAAACTGTAAGCGAGTATGTAATAGCGTCTATAAAAAAAATATTTTTTTTATTCAACGCAGATGACCAGATGGCAGGTGGAAACATGCGGCCTCACGAGCTGCAACGCAACGTAAAGCGTGCGCAAATGGTAGACCGTGCATCACGGATTATGTTCCCTTTCTTATTCCTTGTCTTCAACACCGTCTACTGGACTTTCTATTTATTCCGGGGAGACTCATCTCAATAGGTAATTCTTTAAGTTTGAAGAAGATCCCATAAAAACTACGACATTGACCTAACGTTGCCAAGACCCAAAAGTAAAAACTAGAAACAGGCCTATGTTTGATTTCATGGTAATTATATTCAGTTATTTCATGGCATATATGCATTGCATCTACTTCTATCCCGTTTTAGGCAATTAGAACACGATGTTAAATTAACTGTATTCTGAAATATTATTCGCACATGTATATGTGAGATTTTTTTCTGCGTATACAACCTCATCTTCCTTGACACCTATTGGGAATGGGTACAAAAGTCAGTGTGTAATCGGTATAATTCTTTTTTGACTTTTATGCAATCGTGCTATAGGACCGGCTTAATACCATACAGGGAGGCGGGCAGACACAAGCAAATGGATTCGGCTCTGCGGCCTGCGCCCTTGGAATGGTCCTTGGTATCCTACCCAGGAAGTAGCATGTCTGATCCGGCCTGATATGGCCAGACCATAAGCTACCTCCTTCACCGACATCAACAAAATTTCAGGCAGCATAAACGGCCATCAGTCACTACAAGAACCATTCGTTTTCATCCCGTTCTCCAAATCGCACGCCGATCATAAGTGCAACTTCATTCTTTTGACATTTTGGTCTGATCTTATCTAGAACGTCGGAAGAACATATATATATATATATATATATTACACCGTCTTCAATTCCTTTCTTTTAAGAATGGAGAGGACTAAAACAGACCAAACTACTTCTTGCTACCAGCATAATAGCGGTGGCGACGAGGTGGATGTTAATAACGACACTCAAAAAAATACGTCTTTAAGATCCTTTTTATGTTTTTTAAATTTTTTTTAATCCTAGAAAAAAAGAAGTACGTATTTCTAACATCAATTTGGGCTACAAACGCGGCATTGACAGCAATCATGGGATAACAGAGAACCGGTGAAAGCTGATAATACTATGATACGTATATGAATATATATACATCATAATACCAGCTACTTGATTATATCACTTCCTTTGACCACACGGAACATTGCGAAGTCATTCATTTACCTTCGTCATTTTCTCCTCGTTATAGCAAGAAGTAGTCACTGCCCAACCATCCATACTCGACTAGAACAACAAAAACAACATGCCATGGAATGGGATGCGAGGCAATTTTACCTAAATTCCTTACACGAGCGCATGGTTTTAATATTAATTGGTAATAACAATAAGGTAAGAATAAGACCTGCTAAATGAGAAGTTACTTGTATCAAAACAAGAGACCTTTGTTACTGTTATCATCGTTATATAATAATTACAATTACAATTAAAGTTGAGATCCTAGATATCGTTGTCATACTGGTTACCCTCACCAGTCAGCACCTCAATAGGTAACAAGGTACCGCCAAGGCGACCCGCGTTATGGCTTGATGTTCTGGGCATCTTATATTGTACTTACCGGTGAACAACTAACGACATTTACTAAAAAAAGAAACAACGGAAGAATTAAGTTCTGTGAAGTAAAAACACAAATATAGTTTAGAGACATTTAATTTTAACAAGGACTCTTTCGAAGAGTGCACGTTATATTATCTATTCTTGAAGCATGAAATAACGAAAACACAGTGTGGTATAGGTTAAAATCAACCCGATATATCCTTCCCTCATTTGATTGATACCTTGATGAGCTTTAAAAGATGGATTATCGAAAAATATTGAAGGCAAATTTTTCTATTGCTATTGCAAAGATGTTATCTAGCCGCAGGTATTTATGGGTTAGTGCGCTGCTCTGCTTCCAAAACAGCACCCATTCTGTGATCGTCTTACCGGTTATGAATTACTACCATATTAACTTTGAGTGAATGCTGCATAATGCTAACTTACTTTTCTATTTTGGTCGATGATAATTAGGAAAACCAACCAAAATAGTCGTTCTAATTATTTCTTTCTTCTCAATTCTAATTATTAGTCGTTAAGGCGGAAATCCTTAAACAACGCCAATAAAAACCAAAAGCGTTAGTTCTCACCACTTAAGCCTTTGATAAGGCACAAGAACCGGATTCGAAGAAAACATTGATATACTCTATTCACATCGTTTCAATTGTTACGCGTAGAATTAGACATTTCGACTTTTCAGACATTTTCATGATACAGACAATATACAGCTGAAACGACAAAACATATATATTTGTGTGTCTTTCGTTTAATCTAATTAACTCTGTAATCGGAACAAAATATTCCGAAATTTACGTCCGACCAAAAGAAAAATTAACAGAAATAGATAAAAGCTGTTAAAAAGACAACACGTCACATAACTGTTGTCATCAATGTTCTTCAGTTTCCCCGTTTAATCTGTGTGCCGATATATAACACTACGTTCTAAATACACAAGTTTATACCCTAACAATTCTGAATAGAAACAACATCTGTGCGATAAGGAATGGTTAAATGATTTGAGACTACATACAATAATGCGAACAAAAAATATAATATGATAAAATTGGAGAAAACCGCTAATGCAATCAAAAATGTATGCACCATTTCTATTGGATAAATTGCATTTTTGCATGATATTAAACGCATATAGGAAAATGCCGAGAACGGCGCCCACGTATATCGGTATCGATCAAATGAACCTTTACCTACAAGTATTCTATGATGGATCACGATATGTTCATCATAAACATGAAACTCAAAGGCATTATTTCATAACGGTGCCTACATATCTGGTTTATCACGTATGGAAACGTGCTACATATTTAATTTAAGAAGATCATACAAGTACATTCATTTTTTAGTTAGGGTCAATAAAATTCTCGTATCTGACAACACTAGGAACATATGTTCAAGGATGCTTCTGCGTTCCGGGGCGGGTGTTCCGTGCTTAATATGGATTAGTGGCTACCACTGTTAAAGTCGATTTATCTTCATTGGATCAACCGTTATTTATATCGTGGAGACAGCGCTGACCGATTTCTTCAACTTCTTGGTTTCCTGATAGTTTTTTTTTATTGATTTAACCGTTATTAAAATGTATCGACACCACCTGATCGCAAATATACAAACTATGAGTTGAACGTTGTTTGTCGCTTTATCGAGCCTAACAATGGTATACTATTTTTTTCTAGTAAGATTCTAATTTTGAATCTGCAATACTTAGTAATGCGTTAATACTACATTCAGTTGTCAATATTTCTTTATTATTATTATACCAATAATACTGGTGCTTAAAAAACAACGAAGAACTGAAGATGTGCTGAACTGAGCAGTGATTTTCTAGGAAAAACAATTAAAACGGCTAATAATTTCTATACGATTGAACACTTTTTATTGTTCTGTTAGTGAACCTGTTTCATTGATTTATATCCAAGATAAACTCTACGAGTAGCGAGGTTTAATAGTCTAGTACGTTCTCTATTTATTTCCTCTCAAGAATGTCTGCGTGTTTTTCTATCAGATCAGGTTTTTTTTATCTTTGCTATTGTTATAATGCTAATAAATTATAATTTTATGCTGACCCAGCAATTTTGGCAGTTGCCAAAGATACTAATGTCGAATTTGCGAGTAATCAAAGCTAAAGGTGCATATATATGTAAAAGTATAAATACATAACTAATATAGTTGTGTGTACCATAAGAAGACTATTACGTTAGTCGGAAAACTACTGAAGCCGTAGTAAACATGGCGCCTGGTGCAAATAAAGTTCCAGTCAATCGACATAATGCGAGTACATCAGTAGTTTACACTGAATACTTCTGAATACACTGAATACGGACTACTGAATATTTCGAGTTGTACGTCCGATACCGCCGTTAACTAACTCCCAGCACGAAATAAAGTGTGTCTACGCACGGTTCGAACCTAGCGCGCGCTACTGGCGTACATGACATCGCGCCTTGAAGGGATCTGACACCCCAATTTCGCCCCAGCCAACGAAACCCGTTATTGGGAGATAAAAGGAACAAAAATAGTTTCCAGCCATAGCTGCTGCTGCTGCTGTAGGGTTTTCCTTAACGCCTACTCTTCAAATTTTCGACTTCGCACTGATCTGCTCACAGAAATTGCGAATTTATAATTCGCACCTATGGCACTTGAACAGTAAACACCTAGGCTAAAATCAACAAAAAAAAACATACAGAAATCTGCTAAATATTCACTGGGAGCTTTTGCACACGGAATATTGTTTAACATAAGAATCAAAATTCCGCGCTATTAGCGACACGCTGCAATACAAAATCACTCGTGGAAAGTCAACGTATGTGTAATTGGCTTTTGGCTAGAATATGTCTGCTATACAATCAGCCAGCTGCTTTACGCCTTCTTGGAAAACTTTTCCACTTTAGTAAAACACAAAACTATCTCGTTCCAGCCGCGTCACAGTCATAAAAAAGTGGCAAGCGAAAGAACGCAAAAATGTCGACGGTGGGAGTTGCGTAATGCCGACTGCTATTCCGTTATTTACTATGAGCCAGCGTAAATTGATTAAGATTAATTTTTATCAAGCCGATGTTTTTTTAGTCAGCCAGGACAAAGACAAAATAAATAAGAACGTCCGAGGTCGACTTTTCGATATATGTGGAATTCTGTTGTGACAAAGGCTAGGCACTCCGCAGCGGGAAATACTTTTCGAAGACGTCTCGAAGCTCGCTATTTCTCTCGGAGCTTCGGACGCCTTTCGGGCTTTGGATAATGCTATTCCTGTATTTTACCCCTGGCTCAATAAATAGTAACTTAACGTTGCTTACCATAAAATTCTAATCTGAGACGCATTTGGACTATAGAATCGGAGTTGATTTTTACATAATATTTGTGTCGTAGGACGGTACCTTGAAACAGACTTCCCATGCATACAAATATTATAATCCTAAAAGGAATAATTCCTCATTAAGATCCTCCCGATATTGAGACCTTAAGAAAAGGTTTTAAAACTAGCATTCAAACCGGTTTCATACATCATATTGACGAAGACACTATCGAGTACTGTCTCGGATGAACAGAAAACCGGTTCGAATGTTATGTGGAACAGCTAACATTGAGTAAGAGGTAAAAGTTAGCTTGGAAATGAAATAGACTGATAAGAAAATCTATGTATGTGAGGGTAAAAATGATTGCAAGAGTTCATAAAAGCAGAAGGTTTGAACGACAACGACTAGGCTGTTCCTACCCTCATTGTACTACCCTCATTATGACAACTGCTACTCTCTCAAAATTTATCATCAGTGTTTCTACTTAATGATATAAATTACCACCATTACTGGCATTAGACTTCCTCCTAATTGCTGAACATGAAAATAGCAACAAGCACGATGAACGGGTGTTATATTGTATGCAAAAGGCCGCATGACATGATTTCAGAGTTCAGGATACTAAATACTCCGAAACACGCATCCAGAATCTGTGGTTTCAACAACAATAGAAAATAGCATCAGTAACCGTGTAGCTGGAATGAGTCGACTGTATCCTTATTATTAATACCAGTTATAGTGCTACCAGTCGGTATGACTATTATTAGCAGTGAGGTTGAAATGCACTATCGCGATAAATTTTCGATATTTTTTATCATCACTGTTACTATTAATTATATTTAAATAAGCAAGGTAGCCTCATATTGTCAAAGGCATGCTTCACTACAATTTTATTATGTTTCTGAGCTGTGTATAACAGACATTTTATCGAAAAAGAAAAAAAAGCAGAACTCTACTGCAGGATCAGAATAAGTGTAGCCCATATGCGAGCTTCGCCAAGATTAGCCCAGGCAAACTTTCGTGCGTTAAAATGACATAAGCGATATGTTTATACTTCGTTGTTAAAACGTGCATTATCGTCAATGTCCAAACGAGATTAACTAGTTGATCAACAAAAATAGATAAAAATCTGGTGGTGGGTGGATGACCAACTGATCTATTTTATACTTCGACTCTAGTGAATTAAAAAATTTTTTAATATAAACAAACAAAGTATATCCCATTACATACATATAAACGTAAAACATAGATTTTTGACAAAAAAAAGATATTTAAAACAATGTTTAAAGATAAAAATTATATGAGCTGATTCAAGCTGAGTCGGGATTATACGATTCTATCGGACATTCATGTTCAGCCTATTTACATTTAGAAAAACACGCATACATATATATATATACATACACATATATATATATAAAGGTGTATTACGCGTAGACAACTTCCACCAAAGGGTCAAAAAGAAAACAATACAAAATCCATTATGAAAAAGACAAGCAAAAGAAACAGTGCAATTCGAGCATGGGGCAGAGTAATGACGACAATTAGAAAGCAACGTTTGCAAAGAAATAGCAAGTAGTTGATTATGAAGACATAATATACAACCAAATATAGATATTCAATTGTATATGGGTGTAGGTAAATCGAGCCATTATTAAAACAGAGAAATTATAATGATAATAAGCGATTATGTTACAAAGAAAAATTAACGGGAGAAAGATCATAATAATGGTTAAAGTGGTGAAAAGGAGTTAATAGTGAAGAGAACGCCCCTTAGAAATTGTACTGCAATTTGTTTTATAAACTTCCTACAATAGCGGATTATAAAGAGTCCGCCGACTCTTGGGATGACAACAACAATCCCAAACTAAGAGTTACCCCGTAATTTAGACGCACACTACCAGCCTGCTACCGTTACAGTCACTTATGTCAAGCTAGAACAATGCTTTTTTCAGAAAATGTCTGTTCACGTTGCCCTCCATATTCAGGCTAGCTATTGTTATCGCTAACATACCATTGGAGTATTTCATGGACCTACAACTATAAAGCGTATTTTTGAAAAGGGTTGTGTACTGACCTTCAGGATGAGTGCGGCAGTAATCTGTGATTGTTGCGCATAGATAGTCTGACCTGAAGGCCTAATGCCTCTTTCACGGTTCATTGTCTCATTACAGTCTTGTCAAAATTTCGTACCCTCAATAAATTGAAGTATTCTCGGATATGCTAATGTTGCAACGACAAGGGCATCCACAAACAGGCAGCGGGAGGCTTCTAACTAAATGATACTACTAATAATAATCATAATGGCCAGAAATTCTAGTAGAGTGTCAATAGAAAAGCAACAGTGTGCAGCAACAAATAGTGTCCTGCCATCACCCGTAGCCGCTGTTACTAACTTCGAGCTGCTAAAAGCAAACGCGATTTCAATTGGCGAACCTTGACCTAGAAGCGACGTTCGATTGAGTAGCCCGAACCTCCGCTTTGATACGTTCGCCACCATGATGAAGTCATTTCTACTACCGTAACAACCGTTCAACACATATATCTAGCGCATAGAAAACCCGTAGCAGAGTTAACTGTATCAATAAAATAGAAGTGCAAGGACACCATAAAGCTAAGAACTGACGACCGCAAACACGCCACCAACAACCATTACAAACACAGATACATAAATATAAGACGATGCAAATAAGCAAAAAGTTTTGCTTGTCTCAATGAAGATATATACAAAAACACAGACGTATACACACCGCACACGGGATAACATCCATGTGTACGATTTCGTAATTTTTATTAAAGAACAACTCTGCTAACGGCAACAACAAAACGTATAGTTGACCTATAAAAACGTGATTTGTCAGTGGTTCAACGCAGCTACATTAGATAATGTTAAGCCATAGAATGGAGTCACAAGGGAAACCCAGAAAACTTTAGTCGATGAAACACTAACCAGCTCCGCTGTACGCAGAAAAGCACAAAGCGTCAGCAACACGAAAAACTAACCACTATCCAAAAACAGATCCTTATTTTCTGCATTATTAAGTTTTGAATAAGTGAAAAAAAAAAAACAAAGAATCCAGCCCAGTCCGATGTAACTCCTCAATACTGGAGTTTTGTAAAAACTAATTATCCTTTGTTTTTTCTTTAGCTCTGTGCCGAATCTGGGTTACATACATTTTTATAATCGCTTCCTCTAACAGTTTATGATTTGTCAGCAAATTATTGAACTACTTCTTGAGGCAATATTGATAATGGCCATACGATGAAATAAGAGCAATAATAACAAGTGATGTGTGCACCGATACACCCATTGGCCCACTTAAGAACTATGATCAACAATTACGTCTAGGGAATTACGTTGGAGTGCTTGAGAAATACAAGAAAAAATAACACATTTTTATAGAGTCGAGTGGCGCACGGTACGAATGTCAAACGACGAGCTGCTACGATGATAGAACCTTTGAAGCGTCAGAATATCTAGCAACATATATATATATATATAGAAACGAAGAAAAGCCGAAACAAGAAAACGAAGAGTGAACGAAAAAGAGTATGCTATGTCATCGCATCCGTTGCTTCAAGATAACCCTTATGCTTGCGTCACTCGCAAGTTGCCATTTTTACCGATCCAACTCAGTTACAATTATCTGATAATAATCGATGTTATTATAATTATTGTGTCTTAATTGAGCTTTTGTTCTCAAAATATTCTTATTTATTACGTATTAGTACCTACATATCTCATATTTATTGCCACCTGGGCCCTAGAAACATGAAGGAGGCGAAATGCAGCTTTGCTCGGAATCGTTAAACTTCACCTAAAATCCAAGGATACATAGAATCCTAGTGATGCGTATCATTAGTAAGGCAAATACAGTGCTAAGGAGAACAAACTAAAAGTTTAACGTTGCTGTTGTCAAAGCAGAAATTAAATTGAACAAACTCTTATTACTTGAATTTATTCATTTCAGATATACTATTGCTAATAATACAGCCATCGGGAACTAAAGCGATTGCCATTGAACAAACACAAAATTTCTACACTAAACTTTATGATATGAACGTATCTACAAGAAACTGTGAAAATTCTACAAATACATCTGAAGAGATCTTTGGGAATCAGCATGGACAGACATTGCTAGGTTATTTCATTGCAACCATATTACATATTTATTTCAGTGAATATTGTACATGTTTTTACATAGATCATTTGTTAAATAGATACATTGTGTTAGAAGCGGGAAAGATCTACAAAGCCGTAGAAGGTTCATTTCATCAAACGTATGCCTTCTGCACAGAAACTCTACTCCTAACAAAAACAGGTATATTAGCGTCATAAACGCATTGTACTTCGTAGGCAAAAAAGGCTTCCATATATAAACTAAAATACGATTAAGGATAACAATAACTATACCATATAAACAGTAATAATAATTATTATTACTGTTATTATATGATAATGATAATTATTATGATAAATGTTGTACTGAATGATGACCAGGACTAAAGCAACACTGATGCACGCAAGTAATGGTGCCTTCATTTCGTAGCTATACATTGCATGCTCAAGTATACTCCTAGCTTATACGGCTTACTGTAATGTTCCGCCTCTAATTTGAGCGATATAAGCAGTCAATCTCCTGCCATCTGCCGAGCTCACTGCAGAATAGAACCATTCATGTATCAGCAAATGCAGAACCCACTCCAAAGACTCCTCTGTTTCGACTTCTTGGTGTTAAAAGTATCATTAGCCATAGCATTAGCCCTATGTATCACTGTGGAAGTGACCCTGCACCCGTTTGGTTCGATAAACGCATCAATATACTTCACTTGGTAACATATAGTTCTGTATTGTGAAGCACAGATTGTCCAACGCAATTAAGCAACAAAATGTATGCACAGAAAATAAGTATATTGGCCGTTTATCACAAGTATGTATATAAGAGGTAGTCAGCCAGGTACGTGACTATTGAAGAAATAAGCTTGCCGTATCATAAAAAATAAATAGATAAGGGTACACGATTCAGCCGACTATAGCCTCGTACAAGACGACGAGGTTAGGTTTACTTTATCAAACCTTTTAGGTTTAGGGAGCATTTAAAGACGAAGCACTTGTTCGATTTTGATGGGCAGCATGAAAACTATAGTTTAGCTAAAGGTATCAAACAGGCAGCACGAATAGATATAATCTAAACAGTTTATTATGTGAAATGAAATGTATTAAGTAAGATCAGGTACGCATAGACCGCACTGATCTTTGAATTATTAGAAATAAATTATTTAGCTGACGGATTTAATTTAGGTCTTTTAGGCGATGTATTTAGCTTTTACACATAAAGCCTTCCGGCTCTCGTAAAACTTTCCGTAATTCTTGTCGAAATTTTTCAATAAAATACGATCGTCGCGACTGTACCTGCATAACTGATATGTTTGTAGAACTACATTTGCCTAAAGCCTTCTTTTTGGTTTCGACCCAGCCTCCTGTCTTAAATTAAGGTTGTTAAATAAATTAAATTAGCCTAAATAAATATTGCTATGATTACATTACTTTTAGCTAATAAATGAAACGTCATTTTCATTTTTGTAAACGTAACTAATTTAGCAACAGTAAAACTGCTAAACTAGCGTATTTTAAGTTGGGTGTATCAGTGTAACGTGTGCTTTATTCCAGCCAACTTTTTTTACATCGCCCTGCATGTTTTCTTTTAGTTATCTATATATTAAATGAAACTGTTGAAATAAAATTGTCCGTCCGAAATCAGAAAGCCTTTCATCGTCAAACAAACTAAGTTACAGGTTTATTGGAAAGTAATTATTTAAATTTTTCGCTCGGAAACGTTACGTATTATATGAAAGATTGATCTCGCTCAACTGTTCTTTTTTATTTGAAATCTAAGATCCCATGATATATATATATATATGTATCCCATGATATATATATATATCATGGGATGATACGTTCAGTTAAGTTAAAACGTGTTAGTTATTTTAATCGCAGAGAAAACGGTTTTGGTAATCTTGGTAACCAGGCTTGGATATTAATCGAGTCCCAATATCATAGTGATTCAAAGTTATTTCTTCGAATTCATCCGCGGGGGTAAATGATACAGTTCAATGTCTTCTTTTGTCCTTACAAGTTTTAACTCTTCTATGAACTGATTAACATAATCCTGATCGACGAGCTGCGAACATTCGGCCACAAGCGGGATCGAGCCGATTAGGAATCTGACAGCAGCAACGACATTCTGTAATACATACGTTAGTGATAATAATATGAAAAAATCACAACCAGATACGATGTAGCTCTCTAAAAAAGCTCAAAACTATGAGGAATAGAATAGTTGAAATCAAGTTATTAGTCGAAAAACTTTGAATCTTTATACGAATACAGTTACAATTTTATTGCGGCAATTATTGTAAGTTACTTCGAGAATACCTATTATTGTTTTACATGTGTTCGGTGGATTCCATATGCATTCGCAACTATAAGCCTAGTTTTTTTGTAAGTCTTAAATATACTAAACGGTTGTATTAATTTTTTCGTATCATATTATTTATTATAAAAGAAAATGTATGAATACATAATCAAGGTTTGTGAAGAAAGCTAAAAAGAGCACCACAATGTTGCTTTACTTCTTTTAACGAATTTCCAAGTAAGAAAGAACTACTATAAGAAGATTCTCCCATTGTCACTGTTATTACCTTGCCCGGTTTTCATCTGCTTGGGTATTTTAATAATACCCGTGCAGAGTGCAATCCTGATAAAACTGTCGACTTATACAGTGCTTACTTGATGCATTTTCCTGATATGAAGTGGCTTGATCGTACCTCATTCGGACACGCATGTAATTTGCTAATTCTAAGAATAAGTTTTGAGAGGGATATTTACCTCATCCGGAGATTCTTCTTTGTCACGCTTTGGTATTGCGGAAATTAAGTATTCGAGGCCGTCGAGAAGCTGACGTGACACGAACTTACATCCGCCACCGCCAATACGATTGTAGACCTTCAGGAGGCACATATACTTAAATAATATGAACTGATCAAACCAGACTTGCCTTTGCTCTACACAAAAATGAGATGTAATAACTGAAATGCTGGCATCAACTGGAACGAACTATGCCCATTTAAGATAAAGAATATGCTAAAACAAACATTGAAGTAACAACAACGGGCACTACTTGGGTCAAACATATGATTCAATAGGCCACAATGAAATACGTTTATTTGATATGAGTAGCGGTAGGCATAAGATGTTTAAAGCGAACTTCGAAGCTTTTTTCACATTTCCGAATCGCCGTTCAATATTTGAGGTCTAACCTTCAACATCCAACGCTTTAACTATTTACGGGCTCATTTTTCGTATATCTACTAAAGCAACTATGAAAAAATACAACAAGTTCGCGTGTGCAAAGCATAATGGAACATAATCTCTGTTTCCTTCCTGCTTCTTACCGTTTCCAATTTGGCACTGATCCACACGGAACGTTTAAGTAAGCAGACTATTTGTTTTATAAGCGTGCTGTGCAGGACACGCACTGCTATTCGCGGCCCAGCGGCTTGGTCACGATCTTTGAACGTACTAACAAATCGTACTAGATTCATAAGGTCAGCGGCTTTTTCAGGCGAAAGCAAGAACTGTGGGTAGCCGTGAAAACACTTACGTTCTTGGAAGTACCTGTTATTTCGCACTTTTGTACAGTCAAGTTTTTCGAAAATCCTTCCGCTAACAACAGGTCTTCCTTCGCAAAGAGCAGGCAAAAATCGTCGGCATATCTTCGAATAACTCAAGTGCGCACTCCTTTCCTTATCTTCCTGAAATTTTATCGAAATCTGACATTGTTCACGTATAATAAAGGCCACGATAATTGCTGCCGCAAGTAAAGCCGAAAATGCCACCCGTAGAGGACCCGCTGCCCTGATAAATAATGATGGATACTGAATGCTTCGGCATAGGTTGTAACTTCCGTCCAGCTGCACGCGGATCTCCACCATCGCGACCGTCACTTTGATAAGTGCTGAATAATTATCGATTAACTCGTCGATCCTTGTGGACTTGATGGTCTCCGGGTAGCAAATGAGTATATTGTATTCAGCATCGCATCACACCGACATTCATAGACGAGATTGCTTGTGTCCCCTGCTGAGACTTGAGACATTTGTGGTTAAATCCCTCAGTTCTGTTAACCGATTATGTAAATCTCTCACCTTTATTCCTAAAACTACAAATGACTACGTTATAAATTAGACGTTATGAACAGCTACATATTATAACAGAATGTTTACCAAGATCAGAAACATAGTCTTTTTTCACGTTTTTTTAATTTTCATAATCATCAGTGATCTCATACTGGAAAACATATCATTCACACATTATAATAGGCAATTTTTTTACACAGAAGGAAACTCAATTAAACAATTAATATACCATTGTTACTCCGTATGGCTTCTACCAGTCACTGTAAAACGCTTCTTTTGTTGCTGAGCGTTGATGCACCGTGTAATGTTGACGTTATACGATGCGTCGTATAACTTTAGATTGTTACAGACGTAGCAAAACAAAAAAATATCTGCTAAAATCTATAAAAGCGGATACAACAACATTAGCCTACGCAGGAATACAGAGTTGTATTAGTTAAGTATATATACGTTCGTTTATACATACTAGGTGGAATCGACTGCGGATAATTCCTTAGACGTTTAGAAATTAAATTTTCTGCTTAATATCTAAGTATTTTAACAAAACTTCAATAACAGAATATCCGAATAACATAAGACACGAATTTTCTTTAAATTAGGAACGATAAAATGTTACACAATAGCGCTGACATTTACAGATATATACATATATATGTATATACATATATTTCTTGATTTTGAACAAATGACCTATATATACTGTATAGTTAATATTTTATTCTATTTCAAAGTTCTAGGCTATACTAATCGACAATGGTTATCTATAGCGTGGAGAAGTTATATTTAGAAGTATTATTGTACCATTTCCTTTATCGGCATTAGGGAGTAAATATCGAACCTTTCTGTCCTACTGAGGTTGCTAGAACGATTCTACAGGAGGCGATAATCATTTGAGTTCCGACATCTTCATTCGTTTTTGGAAGCCTGATTTTTTTGTATGAATTGATTAACACGTTTTTTGTTGACATATTGAGAACAATTGGCGACGGGTAGAACTAACCACAAATACCTATATTGTTATTAAAAACATTACAAGTAAATTGATGCTTAAATAAGAACTTAGCTAACACACACACATCACATTGTATATCATTTAGATTAGTATAAGGAATCTTAGTTTAGCGCTCTGTGGTAATTAGGTACAATTAAATCGTGGCCGGTATGTGCTGTGTGGTGTCTGTAACTGAAAAAAGCTTTTTTTCTTGGTAACTCACTCCGTTTTACATTTCAATAAGATATGTATGCATGCTCTGAATTCGGCTCGTTCCGGGTTGGAATGAAAGTAACGTCATTCAAGAAGTTAGTTTTCGTTGTTGAAATCTTTTTATCCCTCATTTTTGTTATTTTAGAATAATTTTTTACATATAACAGTTAAAAAAAATCATACTTAACAAATCAGCAGAATTCGTGCTAGCAGGTACACCTGTTGTCGCATGCAACATTCAAAATTACGCTTCCCCTAATAGACCCCGTTAATGTGTCGATTCTACAGCGTGTCCCAAACAAAGTATATAATGTTTAGCAAGCCAGTATTCCCTGATTGTTTTTCCAGCCAGACTATAGTTAGTTAGAAATAATAAGTCAACCGCAAGAAGGTTTATTTTTAAATGCTATTCGAGGTATAACAATGTATTAGGAGCACAACGATAA
The DNA here is from genome assembly GCF_002532875.2 of Varroa jacobsoni. Lineage (NCBI taxonomy): Eukaryota > Metazoa > Arthropoda > Arachnida > Mesostigmata > Varroidae > Varroa > Varroa jacobsoni. The sequence goes on along the minus strand of NW_019213291.1, from coordinate 288,948 downwards.
TATTGCAGGAAGTTTCCTGAAAATACACGACTTACAATTAATTAGATAAAAGATAACTTTTAAACGGATAGAATTATTTAAGATGCTCGCGGACAGGATTCCAGACGACGACAAACATTAACGAGCTTCTGTACTGAAAAATTATAGTAACATATCTTGGTATTTTTAGGGATACTCAATCATAAGCTTCACATCAGCAACTTAGATGTGCATCGCAATTTAAAATGTTGCAAATGGTACCCGCAATTAAGAGGATTCGGACTGAAGAAAATATTATTGCCAATTTTAAAGAGTAAACGTGAATAGAACGTAGAGTTTTTGATAAAAACAGTTCGGAGCAATAAAACCAAGCTTATACTAATATATAATTAATCGACATAATTATAATTGTAAAAACTCACAGTACGGTGCGGCATCTCAAACAGAGATTTATTCAGACCTTTTTTTTTTTTTATTTACTAGTATGGCGACTGGTGTCAACTGGTCTAATTTACTACAAAAGTCTGTTTTATTACGCCTGTAGGAAGACCTCGATGAAGATTGCGTATGTATGTCACTTTCGACAGGATGGGCCACCTGTGCACTGTCATTGTGATGCAAGAAATATCCTGATAAGAATCGTTTAAACAAATAGCTTGGGGATCTTATAAAATATCCCGCCCGTTTCGCTGATCGGATACTAACGGATCATTTTGCTATGGAGAAAAAGGCCTTTGCCAGAGAGCCGACGACGCTAAATAATTTCGGAGCTACAATTGAATACAAATGTGTCGCGATGCCGTATAAGGTGTTTGCTGAAATTTGTGAATCAATAGCTTACTATTGCCGGTACTGAATCGACCGGAACAGCAATTATTTCGTACATCTGTGGAAAAGAAGTTATACATTTTGTGTAAATCAAACTGAAGTGATAATCGTACAAATTGTGTATACAGTTTCTTGAAATACCCGATATACGCACATATTTATTTGGTACCACTTTTCCTTCGGCGGTCATGAGAAATAGCTTTAAAGCTGAAAGGACATGTCTAGTATTTAACGCCGTTCACAGGCAACATTGACCCCTGTCGCGCTAATCAACGAAGGGTGAGTGATAATGAGTTCGTTGTACTTAACTTACTGGTAGTTTATGTTTGTGTAACGCCACGAAATCCATATGCTTTTCTGGCTAACCAGAAAGAAAAAAGCCTTTACGGATATGTGTCTTCACTTTATCGAATAAATGCGAAATTGAACTTCTTCTTATATCCCTTGAAGCGCTACCACTTTAGATATGTCAATTCTCGGTAGGTAGACCTATCAGACCTGAAAGCTCATAAGGAGACTAGACTCGTTGACTAACGGCTAAGGAGGTGAAAGAGATTGTCGAAAATAGGCTACAGGATTTCATGCTAAGTAACAATTCAGTACTACATCGACATATAAATAGGTGTGTTTACTCATCACTGGCAAGCATCCGACACTACAAAAGCACCAAGCAGAGATGGTCTCGAGTTGGTTGGACCAAGCATCACATCATAGATTATGACAAAGCTATTCGGTGATCTTTCGGCTATGATGGTGTCTATAGTCGACGGCTTTATCAATAAGAGAGATGCAGAGAAACACCATGAAAAGAATACAGCATTTTTAAATAGGTTTGAGGCTCCTGAACCCTATAAGAAGTTAGACTTAATGCAAACCCACCGAGCGGCATTTGAAGAACCCGTGATCGGTGTTTGACAGTTTCTCTAGCCTTGGATCGCCTTAACAGTGCCAGACTGTTACGTCTCCCGGGCGATGGCCGAGACGATAATTGCACAAGTTATGTGTTCGGATTCGAACATACGCGCGAAGTATTCTGATAAAGATGTTTCTCTTACGAAAAAGTATTTACACAGTAAAAGGATGATGGAAAAAAAAAAAAGCGAAAAATGACATATATGAAGGTGGCGTGGTGCACGCACACCGTATGGCTCGCGTAATCGTGCCCAGAAAGAATTCAGAGTCGAAAGTTATGGCGCACTTTAGGCTGATAACTGGGCTATATATATTTAGACCGTTACATTTTGTCATAGTCGCGAGCTATTATAAAGTGAAAGCAGCACTGGTGAAATGCAGCCAACATGTGCATCCGCCATTCTCAGCAATAAGCAACAATAATTTATTTACGCGAACTGAAACAGAACTTCGAGCTGTGAGCAGAACGTTCCATACTTCATGTTCTTGGAGTACCCATATTGGTAAACAAAAACAATATTCCACTTTGAAGTCCAGTATGAAAACTGGTCGCTTCTCTAAGTTCTGCGCTGATAAAATTGCTTCTACGCATGTTTTGATATAATGAGATAGAAATATAGTAGCTGACACATGTTCATAGAAAACATTTGTATCAAGCCGATGCCGCAACCCGAGCCCAATTCAGAAACAAAGGATATTTGTAGATTAATAAATGATAACCAAAGTAGCTGCAGATCAGTGGCTAATCAGTTGCGTTAAGACAACAGTTGGGAAGTGAAATGCTCGAGCCAAACTAGACTCTCGTTTTGGATGTGCTTAGTATTTTTGCCAGAGAATAGCTGCTTTGCATCGGCTAGAGCCTTTGGTTGGAAGAGATTGTTCCTGCTCAAGTCCTCTCAACGCTATGTTCGTACAACTTTTGCACTTCCCAGATATATGTTTGGGTCATTAAGTAAATCAAAATTCTACCCAAAATCTACAAGATTTTTGCTACTTCAGATACTACCTAGATAGATAGAATTACAACCACGTGATAGACACGACATTCTAAGTTAAACACGATGCTAATGAAATGCACGATGCAATAGAGTATGTACGTAAGGGGTTGCTAAGAAAAAACAATTCGGTTACCTAGTTGGCTAAACTTAACTGGACGAAAGCTGATCGATTAATAGAATACGATAATTTTCTCTGTGCGATGATAGGCTTGTAATCCGCAAGACATCGAGGTCGACGGTACGTGACGATCTGCACAGGAACCATACGGAAAGAACCAACATGCTCTGATTTGTAAAGGAATCCCCATATTGACTGGAACTCGCAATTGAGATAGATAAATAAGCGTTCTGGTAAGAATGCCCGCGATATGCCCTACCTCACCTGATACTTCGGCTAACAAAGGCTATGGATCTATCAGGAAGGAAAGAAAATACGTCCATTTAAGGTATTTCTAATTACCTCCATTAAAACTAAGGCATATCTAGTAACAGAAAATTATATTCTTTTAAAATCCAGCCCAACTTGGGCAAAGCCATTTGATAAATGCTGTAGGACTGGTCGATAATTCATCGCGTACCGGAAGAAATACATCCTGTTTGCGGCCATTTTCCAGTATGAACTTGCCTCGGTCTTCGGTTTTTTCTTACCTACCCAAATTAAGAATAAGTTAATGACTTTCTAAAAGGTATCCAAATATATATATATATATATATATATATATGTATCGGTCTCTTGCGAGTTTGGTCAAACATAGAGGGCAACTTTCCATTTAAAAGGCGGTTAGATCATTGAGATCGATCTTAAGTAAAAATAAGTTTATAGTTAGCAAAAAAACCAAGGTTTCCGTTTATGACCTGATACAATTTGATGTCTCAAAATTCAGATTATTTGTATTATAGGTTTCGGGTTAAAATAAAAACATAATGATGGGAATAGAATTCAGGAAGCTGCGAGCATTGTGAACTAGGTAACGCAAATTTTACCGGTCGAGTTTCCAACACAAGTTTCTTCCGATACTTGTTTTGAATGGCCGAACTTATAGGTGCACCCATGATTGGCTAAACAGCTGGCTCAGACATGTAAACGTTGCTCACTTTTCTAGAAGTATAAAACTACAAAACGCTTGTTAAAATCAAGTGAGACAAGGTTTGAGCCTTTCAGGCCTTATATATAAGTGTTTAGCATAGAATTTCCCAGAATTATTAAAAAATAACTTATCAACATGTGGAAAGTTAAACGTACGTTTACTATATATGCATCAAAGTTAAGTACGCGTAATACAAAATCATAAATCATCCTCATCATTGTCGACTGCATTAGGGAATTATGCATTCATGCCAGGCACATCATACAGTTTCCAGATTAACGTTCATCCACAAAATCCTTTTCAACACTCACATGAGTTGTTCTATAAAATCATTGTCTAGCAGTACCTCAACTAAAACATTCTTAGCTGCTGCCTACAGGTACTGGGCCAGAATTGTTAGGATTGTGATCTTCTTTCTCGAATAAAAGATCGTTCAATGGCCGAAAAAAAATATAAGCTTTCCAAGAAAATCATCATCTTGCAATTTCTGGTCGTCAAGTTTTGAGAAAACTCGAGGTATCGAGAATATGTTTCTACTGCACTTAATCGGTAGATATCTCCGGCAGGCTACAGCGTAGCTCAGGTATGAAACAGCCTTTAGTAGATCACGAGGTTTATACTTGTCATTCGTAACGTCAAAAATGTTATTAACAGTGGATAGACCATTATCTTAGGTGAGAGTAGTGGCCAGGAGTTTTTGGGTAGGCCAACGTTCCGACCCAGCTGTTTTTGTACGTCCACCATTGCATATGACCAATCCGTCAGTTGTGGGCTAACTGATATGGTAGGCTAATGTCTCTGACTACATATTAACTGTACTTTGTTAGCATATCCCTGCGGACTAATTGCTAATAGATGCAATTTGCCCTTTTACTATTACCTCTTAAAACGTTCGCGGCTAGAACTAACACCCTTATTCATCACACCTCTCCAACCATATATGTTAGACGCAATCGATGCCTTAAGCCGCACCGTAGGCTGCGGCATAAGATCAGAGAATGTCTACGGCGTTCGTCTTAGGCAGCCACTGGCAACTTATCTAGCATATTATGAACAATGAATGGTGACAGAATAACTTTTTACATGGAATGTATTTTTCCAAAAAGTCATAGTTTTTAGTTTAAAATAATTGCGTAGCTTTTTTCCAATATTTTCAAATATTTTTTTAACTAGCATACATGGACATTTTTAACAATACATGTCTATATTGTCGACAATTGCTAAAATGCGAACCAGTTTGCATCGTTATTTCAAATATCCTCAAAAAAAACTATGAAAACTATCAGTGATGCCAAGTGTGCCGTAGCAACATGCGATTACAATAGTATCACACTACTGAGCTAAATGGATCTTTGTGATGAGGACTATCAACCGCAAATCTGTTTCATTATCAGCCTCAACTGCTTCAGGTCTAATTTTTATTGCTGTACACATTTAAGTAACACAAACGTCGATTGTAATTATATTACAAAGTACATCGATTATAGGGTACCCTTTTTTTAGCTTACAAAACTTGTTTCGCTCCAGAACGGTCTTAGATTTCTTTTAGAAATTGGAATTTAGAATAAAAATTAGATGTCTAAAATTTTTGGCTGACATCGAACGCTTTGTTATATAGAAACAATTCTTGACGTGTACCTCCGTAATTCTGTTTGTATAGAAGCGCTGAAATAATCGGTACTAGTCCACTGTCATCTCTCGAACCGTATGTGTGTTACAAAAGAGCGTATGCTATAAATATTTCAATGTAAAGTTTGCCTACAACTTTGACAGGAAAAATACTAACAAATCGCTTTATTTATTAACAACTGGGAAATAATAAATTATTATTTCACGCTTGTAAATTAATTGGTATAGATATCAATAGGACAAAAATAAAAGAACATTTATTGGTGTGTTGCATGACGGAATATGCACGCGTAATAGAGTTAACACAACGATTGAAAAATATTACGGTCAAATGCATAAAACAGTCAAAATGATCATTCAACAGCCAGATTTACTAGTAGTTACCGCGTTATTATAGTCTCCCGTCCTTGACAAAAATAACCTCGTTTATCAAAAAATTTGATAGCATCTAAGCGAGAAAAATTTCATGTCATCATAATTCATTCTATACCGAATATTGTATTTAAATCTTCCTGCATTTATTTTACTGAATAATTAAGATTATATTAATAATTAAGAAGAAAATTACTGAATAAATAAGAAAATAACTTCTTTTTGATCTTGTTGTTCTTAAGATCAATGTCAAGAACAAGGGTTTATTTAAAGATTGTTATTTCAACATTAAATAAGAGGCGAAGTGCGGCAAATTCAGCAACTTTGATTACATAGTTTAAAATCAGTTTCTTTCAGGTTTGACAAAAATTTTCCTCAGTTTATAGTTTATCTTCCTTTATTAGACAACCGATTTCTGTAAAGAAGAAATTCTTCGTACTAAAGTTGCCTGTTGTCACGACAAGCTCAGAAAAACGTATAGGCAATATTATTCTACCGCGCAGTCTTTCCGGATTTTTTTTGTGTTGTTGTTATGGTTGATAAAAGACGGAAATCCTGATTGTGATCATTTGGGTTATTATGGCGCGTCTGCTACTAGGGTATACAACACACGATGTCATCACATTGAGCCGACTGTGTTTCTAGCGTCAGGGGTAAGCTAACAAGCTAATATTTGAATCCTACAATTAAAAATGTTTTTGTTATTAAATTATATGTAGCTAACAGTTTTTACGTATTTTATAGTGTCACTTTCATCTGTTTTTATATATAGATACATGAATAAACATGACTGAGCTTTATTAATAGGGGCGTGCGCGACAGAATTCAAAATCGTGGCATGATTCTACTTTTATTCAAAGCAACTAACAGTAAAAACGTTGCCTAATTAGTGTCATAAAAAAAATTCGTATGTTTTTGGATTATCGTGCGATGGCAAACAAAAGCGGTTCCGAGACTGCGATAGAAAGTAGTATGGGTATTCTTTAAACACGGATAGAATGCTGAACTTATATTGCGTACTGAACAATCACATGAAACGCTTAGGACTCTCAGACGCTGCAATAGAGTTTTATTAAATTATCATCCAGAGCCTGACTATAATGAAAATTTTCGAGAATAAGGATTGGCTGCGAGGCCGTGTGTGAACCTAGAGAGTTCCTGTAGCACTGTCCATAAACGATATCCGTGCTGGAAAGCTTGGCAGCTTGGGAACGGCTTTGTTATTCTTTATGCGTTAGTAGCCATAATGTAGCTTACGTCAGGTAATATTTCTTTACAGCTGTTTTTACCGCATATACATATATCCGCCAATATATTCTGCTTCAAATATACTAGCTTGTATTTTCGATTACGTCGATACCTAAATAGTTTTGAAAAAGTATGAAAGAAACAGGCCGTAAGCGTCACTCGATTTGATGAGTTCGACCTTGTTATGTTCCGTTACATTTATTTGTGTGTCTTGACACTTTCGTTCGGTTTAGTCGGTTTTACAACAGCATTGTGGACGGGTCACCAGCTCAAAGCTTTGTATTTGAAAATAATTCATTTAAGTAATACGTATAGCGTTGTTAATAGAGACTGCTTTAGTGCATTGAGTTATACAGTAAGAACTATTTCGTGGCGCGATACTTCTTTAGGTTTCACGTATGTCTTGAAACTATCTACATGAAAAAAGTACTTACGCCTTGCCTCATCAGTATAAAAAAGTTTACAACGAATTTTTCATTATAACGCGTTTTATACGTGTAGTAATAGGCGAAATGAAGGTTGCAGTGTTGTTTCTAAGTAGTGTAATGATTGAATAACATTGTTTAACATTATTATAACAATATTATTTTTCTGATATTTTTTTAATAATATATTATAATTTTTCATAGATGGCGAGCGAAGTGGAAAAGGCTAAAACTGCAACCCCCGGTGGAGACACGATTTTCGGGAAGATTCTTCGCGGCGAAATCCCCTCGAAGTTCATCTACGAAGATGACAAGGTAGGTCTCATTAGATGTCCGCTATGTCATTATTATTATGACTTAAGGCGCTACTCAATTTTTGAAACTCCAAAACAACTTGAACCAGCAATCCAGTGGGATGTTTAATTCAATCTATTCATCGACTGTCAAATTCAATATATTCATTCGCATCAAACATTTTTGTTTAGTCGAGCGCATTGCTTAGTCGATAGCTTGTGCCCATTAGGAGTAATGCACAAACTTACAAAACGTCTATTTGATCTGTTACAGTGTGTGGCGTTTCATGACATCAACCCTCAAGCGCCCGTTCATTTTTTGGTGATCCCCCGTAAGGCGATTGCTCAACTTTCGTTGGCTGAGGAAGAAGACGAAGCGCTCCTTGGGCACCTGCTCTTCGTCGCGCAAAAGGTGTGCCGTTGTCTTAGTGTTTCATTGTTATCAGGGTAGCATATATTTACAGAATATGTGCTTCCTTGATCAAAAATCATTGTTAAGAGCAATAAAAAAACACTATCTATTTATCTAGAAGTTAGTTATAACGTGATTTTTACGAATACTAATAGCTGACTATCAAAAACGTACAGTTTGGGTAATTTTTGATATTTCTACGTGTGTCCTTTATATGAAATTATGTAGGTGGCCAAGCAGCAAAACCTGGTTAAAGGGTTCCGCATGGTGATCAACGACGGCGTTGAGGGATGCCAGAGTGTCTACCACTTACACGTGCACGTTCTCGGAGGACGTATGCTTAACTGGCCTCCGGGCTAATGTGCGATCAGGGAGTTGCTATCTGTTTCCTGAAAGTAGATACGGCCCAATAAATTGACAAGTAAATATTTAATAATATAATAACTATTTAAAAATTACATATATATATATATGATTGATACGGACTAGCATGCGTTTGCAAATGAGATAGCGAAGTGCAGGTGCAATATGATAATACGTTCGATGAAGTATGGCCGTACCTATTAGAAATAAATACCACGATATTTCTAATATTGACTCTTCCTTCTGCTTCAGTAATTCGGTTAGCCGACAGCAGCAGCAATACGGTCGCCAAACAAGGTGTTGGCTAAAAAAATTGTACTAATAAAATATATACGAAAGCAAAAGGCATACAGTACCTGTAAAGTTTTAATTCACAGTAAATCGTCTGCAACGAAAATCATATACAACCTATAACACACGAGCAAATACATCAGCTTATTACATGTACAAGTAAACTTAGCTGTCAAGATATTTGTCTTATACAAACCAGATCTGATCATATTTTCTGAAACGTGTTCTACCTACGGGCGGTTGTTTTTTTTCAATACAAATGTTACTCAGTACAAATGAATGTCTACGCGTAAGAAGACTCCATAGTACTTCTAGCATTATGCTAACGATATTACATTATCGGAGAAGGAAAGAAGGCGTTGCTGCCTGTCTCGCGCGGTTTTACGGGTCTTTAATGCTGCCCGGCTCTGAGAGTAAAAATTTCTGAAAAAAGGTTTTAAGGCCTTCTTTTCGATCGCCTAGAAATTTATTGCTTATACGTGAATAAAATATATGACTTCGGAACGATAATTACGGGACCATTTTCGTGTGGCTTACAAAAATTAAAAAAAAGAACAATAATTCTGTTTGCCTAGAAATTTTAAACGCTAATCCACTCGAATTTTTATGACTTAACACTAAAACTATCAGAGGACACTTGCATAGAATTTTCCACATTTATTTTCAAGTTTGCCTTTGAGAAAAGGCTTGTTCTATTATTTTACCTTATTTGTTAATTGCATATTTAACTGTTCACAAAAAATCCCGTAAGGCCCATGAAAAAAATCTTCGAAATTTGTTCCGAAGTCTCGCTCAGTTTACCAGTAATTCTTCTGGAATCTTCGTAAACGTTGAAAATTATGACGAGAGATCAAATTAATGAAGCCTATTTTTTTTTATTAACTGGGCAACTCAAAACATTAATGGATTATTTGATACGCGCTGCTATGATCAGAGTAAAAAAATGCTTGCGTCGACTACCCGAAGAGATTTCAAAGATAGACGTACTGAATGTTGCTCCGTGAGTACACTTGATATGATAATAGTTAAATATAAGCAAAAAAAAGTAAAAATTGATAAAAACAAGACCAAGAATTACACTTGAAGAACATCTTAGAGGGAATTACTTTTCAATTTAAAAACGTGACCGATGAACGAGTTGTCAATAACGAATATTATAATTAATATCGGGTTCCCAAAAACGGTGGTGTTTAGAGTAAATCCGCTAAATAATTTAATGAACTGTTGGTTTGTCACTTTCTTAATCCAATAAATCAAGTAATTAGTCCAGTCTCTAATAGAGTTATTAAAATATACAACCAGTTGTTGTAAGTATCAAAGAAGTACGTAACATTCAAAATGACTCCGACCAGTGCTCCCCATATTTAGAAAAATTGCCTCAAGATTCACTGTTACGACGTCATGTTAAAACACAGCTTCATGAATTATAAGGTCATACTACAATTTCGTAAACATATAGACTCTGATTTAACAAGTTTACTGATTTTTACCGATCTCAACTAATTATATCACAATATAACTTGTTAATCTTTACACCAACATTTTTATTATAATGCTATTTCACTGCCAATAAACTTATTACACTCGTTATTCTTCCATTGAATGTATATTTGAGGCTAACAATCTTGGAAACTAGATGCGGCAGTGTATTATTAGAGGTAATTTTTTCGAATTTCCCGCTCAAAATTTGTTACGTCGAGAATGAAAAAAAGAAAGTGAGAGAGGATAAAACAATTTTAGCATTGGTGCAAATTTGCGCGCCCGGCGTGATCTGATAGCATAATTTCTAAATTATTTGTCGTCCCTAATTAAAAGATGAGCTGCCACGTGCCAATAATAGGCGGCACGTGGATGTTATGAAATGTGTTGGATAACCTCCCATTGCCGATGGCTTAATGGCGTATCACGACGTCCGGCATGGTCTAGTGGTTATGATACGTGGCTAGGATACGTTGCTCTTACCCACGAGGCCCGGGTTCGATTCCTGGTGTCGGAATATTTTAAATTTTCTGCCTCGTTTTTACACTTGTATTCCAATGATTATTTGGGGTGACTAAAGAGCCTCATGTATAATACAATGCGTCTTAAGTTATTGACCATTGGCAATTGTGTTGTAAGGGAAACAACAATGGCAAACCGGTGATAGATAAAACGTTAGCGCAGGTGGTATTATAAGCTATATTTGGGTAAACTGCGAGTTTGGATAAAACGCAAATAATAAGCCTGCGCGTTTGCATCATATTTTAAGGCTGCTACTTCTCTGCACTATACAACGTTTAGTCCAATATACAACAGGAGAATATAGCAAGAATGCGTTTGTAACGTGTGTTAGCCATGTGAACGCGTTTTTTTCTTTAATATTTGGTATTCAGACCCAACAATTTGTCATCGAGGTATCGCTTTATAATACAAAATATATCTACCTAACATAAAAAATATATAAAATATACCTAACTTTATGTATGAAATTCTCTATTCTATAGGGTAGCCATTGTAGATCTCTTTAGCGTAAGTTCGACAACATTGTGAGCTAACGGTGTGGCATAAACGTACCACTCTGTGATATTCACTGATTTGCTTCGACTTCGATGTGACTTTTGCAGCTGTGATACCTACAATGTGGTCTACATTCATGTCCAAAACAAAAATAGGCCTGTAAATGTCTGCACCTGTTTCAAGTGTCTTTACTGCCGTAGCGTTTCTAAAAGCGTTATAAGCCTGGGCTAGCGGTTTTTGATAAACTAGTTCGGCTAATGCAGATTTTACAGTAAGCCTGGAAACGGAAGCGTCCGTCTTCAAAAATAAAGGCATGCTACCTACCACTTAACATAGATGATCGAAAATGTTTCTTACCATGGCATAAACAGTGAAGAAATTTGCAATATTACTAAGGTTTCCCAGACTTAATTAACCCTTAAAAAATTTACGACCCATGATATCGTCTTTCATGGGTCTAGGAAGAGGGATTTTTCTAGGAAGAGATCTCGCAATAATTCTTCTTAATTTTTGAAAGAATCTCACACATGTTTTTAGAAAAGATTAAATTTGAATTATTTCTAGAATTCCGAATATATTTAGTTTTATTATATGACCATTTCGGTGTCGTATAGTTTACTGCTGCTTTGAGATTACCGGGAAACGTTTTCGTTCAGCATCGTTATTTATAATTACATTACAATACTTCGGCCGAACAGGCTACAGCATACGAATCAATTTTTTGCGAGAATAAGTGCGTGTATTTTTCAGCTTAAGTTAATGCATTCTCCATCGATATCAGGTGATCTAATGCATTAGGCTTCGGATAACAGGTAAGATTGTTTGGAACCCTGTAGAACACCTGTAAACTTGGCTAGGCAAGACGATGTTTTATAATCATTCAGCTAGCTGAGTTAACAGTCACCATGCGTGTACTAAGGCTTATCGGTAGGTTGTGTCTTGTTTAAGAAGTTGCGGGGAGCAGTGCGGGTATGCGGGATGTGCGCATCGTTCTTCACAACCAGTTGGACTACACTAAAATCTTTAGCAGCTTCATAGTATTATGGAATATCTATGGTTAATTATGATTCATAAGCATGGTCATTCTAAGTGTAATGCACGTTTTAGTGATTTTATCTTGTTTTGATAATTAATCAAAAATAAGGCAGCTATTATATAAATATATACATGTTAAATATGTACATCATAACGCATTACAATCATGGTTAAAATACAATGTACAGAATGGTCGTAATCCACATTCCGAATGCTCTTTTTTTCGATAATGGACGCGTTACCGCTGCACAATAACTCATGGGTTGTTTGCAAGTGTTTATCGATCATTGTTCCTACCATTAGCGTTTACTCACAAATAATGGATGTCCATCCGTACCGTAAATAGTATGAGGCTATTGTTGCGAACGAAATAAATTATAATAGCAGCTAGCCTACTTTGAATAAAAACTTACGACCGAAAAAATTGATAAATACGAAAATTTTTCTTTATTCATGAATGTTATGTGAATGTGCGTGCCGATGCATTGAAATTAATAAATAACACCTACAACAAACTCGAAGGAAGACTTACGTAAAACCTTTTTGTAAGCCGTGATTTTGGGGACCGCAAACACCACTGCAGCACTGCTTGTTAAGCTCTATAGCCATTAACAATGAAGGAAATAGAAACAACTTGTTTGATCAGCTACTTGAAATGAAATGACAACAGTAAATTTACATAAACGTTAGTACGTATGAGGACGAAAAAGCTACGTTTTCGGGAGTCGAATTAATTATTTGCTGCATATTTTCGATCATAGATCCCAATTGTAAAAGGATAATCTTTAATTTGAAACTCTTTTCCAAAACCTCCATATCCGAGCTATTTTAAAATAGATAGGACTGTTACGAGCGAATTATTTCACTAGCTTTCCCTTGGCTCCCGGATTAACCTCCCCATTTCTAAGTTTCTCCTTTCCCTATTATAGCTAAAGTCATCCGTGCATAGTTCATACGAACTGAATGAGTACAACGCAGTCGACTGGCATGGTAACAATGCTTATATTTATATGTACTACCCGGTTTTATAAGTGTCAGAGAAATTAAACCTTTTATTTTGTTTTGGCCTACGACGGTGACTCACACATTGCGGTTGTTGGCACAGAGTGATGAAAATAAGTGCTAGTTAGTTACAAACACCATTAGCTGCTACGAGGAATTCCAAGGTATTCAATGAAGGGCGACTTCGTTGCGCATTGTATACGCATTGTGTGAGCTTGAGGTCAACAGCTATTCGTGGGTAGAAGTTATTTCTTCAAATTTTTTTTCAAAATTTCAAATTTCATTTTTTCAAAATGAAATTTGAAAATCAAATTGAATGGCATTTTAAATCACTCGTTTGGCTATCTAGCCAATAATATATAGACCAACGTCATGAACACAACGTTATTAGAAGTAGCTGCGCCTTACTTAAAGCTAACTGGTAAAGATACTTCCTGTTCAAAGCTAAACATGCATACATTCTTTAGGTTGTATACGAAACTCGGTATTGCCGACCAGGTAACGGCTAATTACAATATAGCCTTGGTGTTCTTAGCATTACTGTGATTCAATACATTTGTGCTAACATGTATTGATGGGCATCTTTCTAAAGAGCATTTAATTATTTGTTCTAATTATTTATGAGAGTCATATATAAGAACGTGCATGTTGATGACAACTTTACTCATGCACAACTAACTGGGAAGAATGAAACGTCTGACAGGATGCTAAGCATTTACATCGATTGGGCATAAATGCTCCAAAACTATCTGCGTAAAAATGACTCTGAAAGCAGCACTGGTACAGATTTATTCCTGCGTTATGCCGCAGAATTATATAGTTGTGACAAATATCCATAAATGGGTCTCCAAATCAGAACTTCCGCGTAATTAAAACCGTTTATTAGCGACGAACCGTTTTTTAAGGGCAAAACATAGGTAGATTAAATGTGATGCAGCAGATTTAATTGTCATAAAGGAAGAGGCACTCGGTTAGCATGTGTCAATTCGGCTTACTCAAGCTCTAAGTCGAAGTATAAGGAATGATATACGAGAAATGGGTACTTTAAAGGTTGTGGTATCTACCGACGATGAAAATATTACTATGTAATCGTACAAGTGGAGCTATGAAGTTCAAGTATAACCAGTCACGTGTCTACAGTCTTGCAGGTTTTGAAATGTTAACGAGTCATATGATATTTTCCAAGGTGACTTGCTTTGTGTTTGTTGTTTCTGCTTTAAATTGCTCTTTCCACCGATATGATTTTTGAGTTTATTTGATAAATATAATTAAGATTATCATAATGCTTTGATTAATGCTTATTACTTAATGCTTAATGAATCTGAACATTTCAGCTTACCTAACGATGGTCACATATTGAGACTGTAATTGAACACGGTACTACTGGACAACATGATATTAGCAGTTACTTTGCACAAACATGGAAATACTAATGAATATTTGTGTACGTTTTTTTACCGGTCTGCTGTTTTTTCAAAACTATATTTAGGCCAAACCAAAAGCTAAAAAGTTATTACTCGCAGTTTTTCAAACTACAAATAAGTTAGTTTTAGTATAGTCTACTACTCATGAGCGAAACTAAGCACTCTTGGCTAGTTCTGCGAGGCTTCCCTTAAGCTTAGATGAGATATACAGTTTGAACTTACGGGAAATTTACATAATGTGAGCACTGCACGGATAGTTTCTGTGCTACCGTAGTGATAGCATTCTAATTTCTATAGTAAGTTAGTTTGCTGTTAGAGAGGCCCGTTCGACATTTCTTTCGCTAAAGCCAGTCTTCACTGGTTGTGTTACACCTAGCCTAGACAGCAACGGCGTATGACTGTCCAATTCGCCTCAAAAAAAGTAAACAGTGAATAAGTTCCGTCAAAATGTTTTTACATACCAGATACAACAATTTTGATTTTTTTTATTATATGAGCTTTGATACTGTATATTCCATGCTGTGTTTCGTTTATGCTAGGTGCTACGATAACATCCTAGCAATAAGTAAACAGAAAATAGAAATGATGGATAATTTCAGTCACACCGTGCCAGTGTTATTGCCGATTGGCTGGTTCCTAAGTAGTATAAACAAATGATTATATTTATTATAATGTTAACAAATGGTTTTAGAAAAAAAGTGTATTGAATATATTTGTTTGTTTATCAACGGTATATACTGTGTATATTACATATAAATCCCTAACACTGATAGACTTAACACAAATAGCGCTTGCCGAAAAATCCTATGATGAATGTTTTGTCTACCGAATGTAGTAGAATGGAAGATAACGAAACCAAATACCATTTACTACGTATTTACATTTGGTTATCAGTTAGAATTGCAAATCGGCTTATGGGTTGTTTCATACGACACCTTCGCAGATTTATTGATTTAAAGTGCAACGTATTGTGTTTGACCATGATTGCAGCGTATTTGTATGTTTGCTAAGATCGAAAGTTCTCGTGAGAGAAATAGAGAAGGGAGAATAACACCAGACAAAAGTACCTTAAGCCATACACATTGTTATATTAGAGTACCGTCACGGTTTTTATGTATGTGATATTCCTTATAATAATGGACAGCCACCGTAGTTACATAGGCCTCAGCGCAAACACTCTGCTTCAGGGCCCACTTTGATTAAATTTCTCTCAATTTTCGAACAAAATACGGCGCTTGCATATGCCAGTATTCGAGCCATTCATGACCAAGACTTCATACGGCACAGTAGACTAAATAACATAAATCTATAAATAAAAAAAATAAAGGTTGTCCATTATTTATCTAAATTTTTGCTTAGGTAGCCCTGCCATACCTTACGAAAAATTATCAAAATAAGTTCCGCTAGTTACTTTATTACAGGTATCAAAAATATGAAATGAGAGAAATTTTTAAGGTTCTTTGAGGTATATTAACAAATTATTCGATTTGCAGTTCTCTAAAACATAGCATACTCCTTCAAAATTTTATTTTGAATAAGTAAATCAGTCAAGAAACTTTCCTAGAAGGAACGCTAGAATAGGTTAAACATCGCGTGAGGTATTAATTGGTGAGCGTCGTTGTTATTCAAAGGCTCCGCCCTTCGACAATATATGAATGTACTCGTGGCACGGTAAATACTAATTGATAGATTCGTCTCTTCACACAGGGAAACTGAACTTAACATGAAATAGCACTATATCGGTAGCCTCGTTGTCAACCTCTTAGATAGTGAAATTTTTTTTCATTTTATTATATCTTCGCCGCTGGTAGAGTTTCAGATGATTATCAAAACTAAAATTTACCACATACCAGCGGCTGTTGACTGTCAAAAACACTGAAGTTAAATGCAGATGAAAGTATTTTATGGTGATATCAACATTCGATATTGGTCGAAACTATTTTCAAGTATATTACTAAATTAAGGTCATAAAATAATATGGTACACGTTGCTGCTAAATTTAATACTTAACTCTACATGAGTGTAGGCTAGTTGCAATTGCTGGATTTCCATTTGCACAGGTTGAAAAGATTACAGGTTTCTACTCCCGGCTATATAGGATTCTTTGAGGCATCAATCGACAACTCAGCAAAGCTTTATGTTTCTAAGCAAGTTCAAATTCCGAATGCTTTGGTTTACAAATATGATTGGCACTGGGATATAAGTTTCATTTTAATGATTAGTGTAGACTACAAAGGAAAACACATATTTTATTGGAGTAAATTTAATGACATTCAATTAACACCTTTACGAGAAGCAAAATGTAAAGTTTTAACCGTAAATATTGACCAGTTCTATATCACGGTCATCTTCAGCTAAAAAATAGGAATATATTTTAGGAAATTTCTAGATTATGAAAATTTGTAGCCTCCTTCCATCGTATTAGTTGCTTCCGCCGTGCGAAAATTCTGCAACTTCGTTAGTTAAAAACTTTTAGTTTTGGCTATTGATAGTTTTAGCTGTCGGAGTGCTGGTTACTATTATTGTTTTAGTTCCCGTTGTAGGGGTTTCATCGATTGACTGAACTCCTCTTTGTACCTTCATCTCATTTTAACACTCAGACAATTTTGATAATTTGTCTATATATGTCATTGGCATACGCAAAGCACTTCCCACGCACTTCGATAATTATGATAAGATAATTATAATAATTTTAGGACTCAGTGTTCGTATATGTATAGATCTTTAAATATATATTTGTATTTTAACTGTGTATGCATACATGTCACTGGTCATGTTTAGAGCTTGCGTAGCGGTCAATACTCGTTGCATGACTTCATGACATGGCTTTTCTTATGTATTCTAGCTTTGTTTTGACAACGTACAAATCACCCAACCCATAAGCGAAGTGACCTATTGAGGTGGAGGCGGCTGTTTGTACGCTTCCGTCGGATATTGCTGAACAAACGCGGCATAATTTTGAGGCGGTTGTGGCGGCTGATATCCAGGCGGCATACTGTACGGATTGTAGCCCGTTGGCATAGGCACCTGGTACATGGGATAACCCGCTGGATATGGATAAGTATAAGCTGGTTGGGGCATACCCGTTGGCTGGTTAGGATAAGGCAGTGGCGCTGTAGTGGGGGAGGACGCCGGTGCAGAACTAGTTGGGGCTAGCTTAGGTGTCTGCGATGCCTGATAGACCGGCTGCGTCGGTGGCAGTGAACCTGCAGGCAGCGAAGCTGCCTCAGCCAGGGTCTTCGTCAGATCTTTGACCAACTCCTCCTTCTCCGTCTTGCGGGCGAAGCAAAAGTCGTTGACCTTGGTCTGGTGGTTCAACAGCAGGTTCGTGAGTTCCCCGTAAAACTTAAGGCCCTCGTCGAGATTGCCCATGATCTCGTTAAAGGCGCTATGGGCGGCGGCCAGATTCTTGAGCATATCTTCACGCTTATCTCCACCGCCGCCTATGCGTCGAGTGAATTCTTGATGAGCACTTTGAATCTGAGAAATCAGCGACTCTTGTGTGGATAGAGACTCTCGAACCCGCTGCTGTAGCGCACCTAAAGCCTGGCCAAGTGCTTCGGCTGTCATTGCCGCCTCGTTAATAGCGCCGTCTGCTTGCATTGCTTGCAAAAACTGTTGCTTTATATTGACCGTTGCTGATTTTAGCTCAAATTCGATAACTTCCCGCTCGCTGGTCAGTCGGTCAACCTCTCGCATAAGTTTGCGCAGGGTCGTTACCTCTGGCGCGGTTGTGCATGCAGTACCGGTGCTGCCTTGAGGTATGTTACCGCTCAATTCGTTTTCCGATCCTCCAAGCAGTACGATTGAGTAGCGGAACTTTTGAAATTTCTCTTGCACGACCTGATCGGCTACTACCGCTTTGTCGATAACACTACGGTATTTGTTCACAGTCTCGCGCATGGTCTGATTAAGCTTAGAAGACGGCAGGCGTGTCCATTTTTCCTTGAACTGATTTTTCATTATTGTATCTGACTGTTCCTCATCGTCGAGCATTCTTTGCGATTCGTCGATGATCTCCCGGTTCCGTTGAAGCTGCGGACCTAACTCATTCATCTTGTCTTCCAGAGCCTTGATACCACCCTTACTGCGAATCTCTTGCGCCTTTTGCTGAATACTGGGTGGCAGCTGCGCTCCACCGGGCACATCTTCGATGGCCGCAGGCAGGTTAAGTGAGGCGAGGACTCCGTTTAGTAGCTGCGTGGCTTGTTTTAGTCGACCAATCTCTTCGTTTACTACCTCGCTTTTCTTTGCCTCTACCTTCTGACATCCCTGTGAGACGGATACCGGAAGTAGAGACTCGAACAGATCTTCACGCTTGTCACCCTGCGTCAGAGGTGAACTGAGTGCGATTGCTTTGGCCAAAACGGCCGGTTTGATTGTACAGAGCTGCTTAACTTCAGGAATACGGGCATGGTAGATGAAATCGTTATCTTTCTTCGTTTCTTCGTAGTAGCGATTTGCTCGCCGTTGAATGTCAAGGAAATGGTCACCGATTTGTATCGACGTCATTTGGCCCTTTTTCGTCTGGACGATCTTGAAGTTGTCGAGCGCAACTTGCAGTCGTGCAAGCTCTTCGCCTACTTCTTTTTCCGCACGAGCACTCATTGCCTTGTGATACTGAGTGACCGCCCGAAAAGCAGCTTCTTTAAGCTGTACGATCGTGAACCACTCTCGATCCCACAGGCCACGAAGCTGCTCCCTGCTCATCAACTTGTTCGCATCCGTATAAAGCTCTTCACACTGACTTGCAATTTGAGCTAAGAGCACGTCCCTTTTACCATCCTTAGCTGCTTTATGGTAGAAGCATTCCTGCGCTTGAGCGACACACAAAGTGTAAAGCACAGTTAGGGTATCAGGATGAAGATCTGCTGTCAGGCTGTCTTGGGTGATTGTCTGGGCTGATGACCTAAGATAGTGATAGACACCAGCAGCCATCTGAAAATATTTTGTAGACGTCTTCAGACACTCATCATCTGTCGTATCGGCTCCTTGACTGGCCGCGATCTGGCTCAGCATTGCGCCGTAATTAAACAGGATGCAGCTTTTCTCATAGCCTAGGCACATTAGCGTCAAACTACTCGAACTTCCGAAAAACCCTCCTTTATCAAAGGCATCCTTCCACTTGAATGGAATTTGTACGTCGTGTGCGGGAACTTTCGATTCAAGTGACACCAACTGATCGTAGTAGGTCGACATGGCATCCACGGACGACTGATGTTTGTCGAGTGTTCTCCATGTTGCATTTTTACGCATCGAATTTAAGGTTTGGAGGGCCGCCTGATACTCTTGCTGCTCATCTTTGCCTGTATATAAACTCGAAAATACCTGTGTTAATGGTTTGATTAGGTCAACCTCCGAGGTCTTTTTAAGTGGTATAGCAATGTATCCTGCCATAACTGGGCCGCTGGCTGTTGCCAGTTTTTTCAGAAAGCTGCTCTTCTGCTTCCCGACACCGCCTACAAGTACTAGAGGAAACACTTAGAACGTAGTGATCTGCTTAAGTAGCGGCTATGGCCACGTAACACGAATGACGCACTTTGATTTCTCTTCTCATTCAGCAGAGGTGCAAAATAAATCAAAAGCAAGGCATTACTGAAGATGAACGAGCACTTTTGGCAACCAACTCTACCCTAACCGGCATTAGTCTCTGCACGTTCCGTAATGAGTCCTGAAGGAATCTGATTGCGGTGAACCACGGTGATGACATCTCATTATTATGACTAAGCAGCTGATTGCGATCTCTCCACTTTAATGAGCGACTGCGTTAAAGACCACCAGTTGGCGCGCCAAAACGACTCGCGCACATTGGGTCAAATGACAATTCGGGCAGCATTCGTATGACGCACTGGCAAAAGTTAAACTACCTATAACTGAAGGAATCTCAATTGATTTATGCCAATAATTATGCGAGGCGGATGCGCAACTAGTGAACTTGGGTGTGGCACGTAATATTGCTTGTTGTGGACTCTTTTTATACAGGCTGTTTTCGAACCGATAGAAAATTGCAGACCGCCCGTTCATTAAGCGGGTTCTAGCCCAACAATGCGTTTATTCAGCCGCCTGCTGTCGGAGCTTTGTCACTAACCATCGCTAGCGTTGCTGCCAAATACTTATTGACTACGTCAGTTTTTCAACTTAGAACTTTTCATCAGAATGCCTCCGAAAGGAAAGGGTAAGTGTAAGGTGGCTGCCGATCGATGTTTAAGCTCGTTTTCGAAACTAAGTCAGCAATCGATATGGCAAACAGGCCTTATACTCCATAAAGGTGTTTGTGTGTGTACATTGTTAACAATTGCTGTACTGCTGTTAGCTGTGTGTCCATGCGCCTGGCTGGGTGAGCCTATATCGATACAGATGGCCTGGGGCCGCTAGGGGACAACACGGCTAACTAAGTAAAAGATGGACTGTACGTGCTTAATACCAAAAATTGAGCGAGCCATATAAACAAGTTTGTTATTAATGTCAAACCTAACATTGTTGTACAGAAGTCATAAAATGTCAAACTGCTCTAACATGTTTATGTTGCATAAACAGTACCACATACTAGGTAGTGCCGGGTGATAGCTGCTGATTCATGTACAGTTGGCTACCCTGTTAATACAATTTTGCAGAGGCCAGTCTCCTTAATATAAAGCAGTTCTTTTCTGTCTCTAAAGAATTTTTGAATCTGATTTGTTATTTAGCGATCAGGATACCATCAACATTTAGTCTTAAGCATAAATTTAAAGAGGTAAGATGTATTTGATTACTAAGTCCGTCATGTTAAGAAATTACGTACTGTACTTAATGGTTTATTTATTTTCGCTTGGCTGTAACGGTACTTTTATACTGTAAAGTTGTACTGGTTAATTATTTTAAACATGGTAAATCTAATGTTCATGTCTTTTTTATCCGCTTTTAAACCGCTTCTTGTTCATAGGCCGCGGGGGAGGTGGTCATAAGGGTCAACCCCGACACTTCACTACCCCAGAGGAGGTTGCAGCCCAACAGGAGAAAGAAGAAAAGGAGCGCCAGTGGAGACAACGAAGAAACGATGCCGGAGATGACGATGACGAAAGTGCATCTGGCTCCGAAAAAGAGTACGTAATACATGAAACAAAATAATCTAGCTATAATCGTTAATATGCGGGGAAATTACTTATCTGACCATTGCAGGGTTCAACACTTCATACTGCTTTCCGGGAAAGTAGTGATATGCTGCCTGTATTGTTTATTCTCTTATTAGTTATAAACAGGGTATATTTGCACTTATTTTTTGTCAACACAAATACTAGCGACACGAAAGGGCAATTTTCAAACCAATTAGAGGGGCGAATTCAAGTTCATATCGATTGCCACGTTTTTTTTTCATGGCACTGTTCCTCTAAACTGTTTCAACTCTATTCGCAATTTCTAGATAGCAAGCTAGAAGCCAATGCAGCGATTCATGCAAGAATACCTATCACATTAAAATATTCTACTTATTCCAATCGATAGAACTCAAGATGAGCTATTTTTTAAATTTCCCAATTTTTTGTGCTCGTATTCCATTCCGTATTATACAATTTGTCAATCATATAATACGAGATCGGCTATGTAAGTTTTTACTTTGTTATATGAGGGCATGTTGTTATGTAAGTTTTAATAATATCCGGAGTCCCATCGCTACGAGCAATCCGCATCAGCTCTGTTTGAATACAAACCTTAAACGCATCGTTATGCCAAATATGACGGGTTATGGTGTATTGAAATTACTGGACTGCCAATTGAGTTCACAGATCAAATAAGTAAAGGATTCTCAGAAAAACTATGTCTATAGACTGATCGAACGGTTAATAGATATCATTGTAAATAATCGTGTCGCGATAAATATTAGAACCATAGTTTAGCAAATCACGTAATAAGGTTTAGCTCATCTGACTAGTGAAGCATCAAGGAGAGAACCATAGAAAAATATCTTCCAATATCAAACAATGTCAAAAAGACCTCGCATGTACAACATGAACGAATTAACAGTCAATAATTGAGTAATTATTCTTAAACAAATACATATTCATAGGAATGAAATTTGCTGTAATTATGACTTACTATCATATATAGCGTATAGTTAAAGACTTCGTATTTGCACGGT
The DNA here is from genome assembly GCF_002532875.2 of Varroa jacobsoni. Lineage (NCBI taxonomy): Eukaryota > Metazoa > Arthropoda > Arachnida > Mesostigmata > Varroidae > Varroa > Varroa jacobsoni. Next base: position 266,040 of record NW_019213291.1, on the reverse strand, counting down.
ACAAATTAGTCTGCTAAAAACCTTAGATTGCAGAAAAGAGAAACGAGGATGTTTAGTTGTGAATAACTGCTTGTTGTTTTATCTATTATATATCTGTTTATTGGTATATGAATAACCTTTGGACTAGTGTAACTAGAATGAACTTTCAAGATGTATTGTTGTACTTATATATTTTTCACATTTGTCCCACAATTCCGGCAGCTTCTGGACAGCCATGGATTTGCGTTCGCATTTCTATATGTAACTTTTCCATCTATGGCATTAGTGACATAGTGAATTGATACTTTTTAGGGAACGGAAAGCCCCATAACACGAGCTTATATCAAGAGGACAATCGGATTGAAGCCAACTTTAGGTATTCCTTTGCTTAGCCTAGAAAGAAATTGAGGCATAGTGATGAGTTCCAACGTTATCATTAAGTAACCGGACTGGATCCTTCTGACTGTCCATGTCTTTCGCATGACTCGAGATAACGGGCTGCATTCATTGTTTCTTTTTCAGCCACTATCTTATAGTAGCAAATGCCCTCGATGTCCACTGCAAGCACTACAATAAGATTACATTCAAATTTTGTCCAAACTGCCAACGAACTCAATTTTTTTCTAAAGCTACTCCAGTCTCTCACCTGGTCCCTATCCGACTGGCGGTAGAGATTGAACCATATATCGTCTATGGCGACCGTATGTTCCAAGCGTGTTTTTTATTGAGTAAAGTTCTGAAAACTGCTCGTGGAATATATCTGGAAAAGCCGTTTTGATTGCGGCGATGCATTCGGGCAACTGAACCTGATTACCTCCTTACTGGACTTCAACAGTCCGATCACTATTAAATGTTTGGATCATTTGCTAAATGTAGATTTTCGAAATTAGAGGATGTTTTCCTTCCTGAACTCATTTCGCCTGAAAAAAAGTCCAAAAAAATTAAAGGGTTTACCAGTCAGATTTCTTCTAGTTCGACACAAAATTCAGAAATTATTAAATTTCAAAGTCAATCTAATACTAAGTAACAATCTAATACTTTCAAAGACTGATTACCTTATTAATATCGCGATACGTTCATTGCTACTACAGGGATTCCCTTCGCTCCCCGTATCTGAGTAATCCAATTATTTAAGTTATGAGGTGGCCATTTTTATGCCAGTTTTCATCATCATGGCATATATACACCTGCAACCTTACTGTGTCGAGCGTCATCATCTTCTCACAATCATATTTTAGAGGCAAAAACATTCGCTCTGAAGTCGATTCGTCCGAAATTGTTGTTTGAATTATAATTCCCAATGGAACATTTGTTTATAACACGTTAACATCTACCTCGGTTGTTTTTGTATATTGTATCTTTTACAGTAGACGGATACGCATTTATAAAATCGGCGCGAAACGCTCAATAACTTAATTTGTCTTCTAGATATTCACCAGTTCATTAGATACTTTGAAATGTTTCCTTATGCACAGATCATCAGAGGAATCTAGCGAGGAAGAAGAAGAAGAAACTAAGAAGAAGGGCGTTGAAGGTTTGATCGAGATCGACAACCCTAACCGAGTTGTCAGGAAAGTGAAGAAAGTATCGGCTGTTACGGATCAGGATCAGCCAGCTCAGCTCAGCCGCCGAGAGCGTGAGGAAATTGAAAAACAACGCAATAAGGCACATTACGAAAAGCTCCACGCTGCCGGTCTCACTGAACAGGTAAAGCGTTGCGAAATTCACATTTATGTAGCACGTAGGATGCCGTCGTTGTTTTGAGGCTCAAGCGATAATTACACAAGCCACTTAGCGAACCCGGGTTAACTATAGCGCAAAAAAATAGGTTTGCAGCGCTTGAGACTAGGAGGACGCATTTAGTTAGGTTTGGTAGACTTACAAGTTCTATCTCTTCTATCTTGGTACGAGGAATTTCTTACGTGCTGTTAGACGATTAGCTATGCTGCCCTTTGTTTTTATCTATCGCCGTCATCACCAACGCTTGACGTAAAAATTTACTTGTCTCTTGTCTAGGCTCGCGCTGACTTGGCTCGCTTGGCGATCATACGAAAACAGCGGGAAGAGCAGGCACGCAAGAAAGCTGAAGAAAAACGACTCGCCGAGGCAAAAGCTGCCGCAGCGGGCAAAAAGTAGGATTGCGGTTCTCAGTTCTCAGCATATAGACACAAATCACCATCTTAGAGAAGGAAGGAGTATCGCGGCGATGAGGGATGGCGGAAGGAGTATGAAAACACGAGTTTCCGGCAAATACAAAAAGCGTCGAGGGGGGAAATCGAATACACGATTTCGATAAAATGTCATACGCACTAACACTTCATCGATTTCATATAATCATTTTTCTTTCTCGGCGCTTCCTGCACTTCCCAAAACATAGCACTGGGAACTCGTGTTTTCATACTCCTTCCGCCACCCCTCATCGTCGCGATACTCCTTCCTTTTCTATGATGGGATATATATATATATATATATATATATATATATATATATATATAGGTTTACGGTAAACTTTAAATGTGATGTGTGAAATGCAACCAGAGATGGAGCACAAGAGTTTAATAAGCGAGATCGCCAGGGGGAGACAAAATGAGTGTAGATGGACCAAAGTAACTTTTCAATAATTAATTAGCAAAGCTGACTAGATGCCATTACTGAAGGTGCTCCCCTTTTTGCATGAGAAATAGCGAACATTTTGACCATCACTATGTTCGTTCCTTTCTCGTTAAAAAACCGCAACCTTGTTCAGACCTATTTAAGCATTTTTCTAAAACATGATATCGATATTTTGCATTGTTCATCTGTGTCTTTCGTGTTGAAATATAAAAGTAGGTGGCTACATACGGCAGTAATGTATGTGAAAAAGATATGCAAAAAACGATGGTTGGAAGTGATTTTACATGCGATGGCCCATGAAGATAGAGGTTGAAATTTTTTTTGAAAAACGTTTTACGCATTGGTCGTTGTCAGTTCGATCCTGAAGTGAATAGGAAGCTGTTTGTGTTTAAAACACATCTGTGAAAATACGATTAATATGCTTCTGCGGAAAACTGTCAATTGAAAGACACCTAAATATTTATTCCGATAATCACATACTAATAGCTAATCCGCGTATACACTAGTCCGTTCGCTAATATCTACATAATTGTTTGATAATCACTATGTAGTTACTAAATTAAAGTGTGTCAACTTTTGCCATCATTGTTGTTATTATAATATTATGTTATTGTAATTTGCGTGCTCAAAGCCGGTGCAACGCATTTTTGGGCAACTTACTGTTAACCGTTGTTTTGTGGTATGGTGAAAGCTTAAACTGGTAAATACAACAAGGTACTGATTGATAATCCCAGTGTTTTCCTATGTCAGCCTGCCTGGTCCGGTTCTTTTCGTTGGTTCCCCCTGAGTGACTGTTGAGGTATGATCGGCGCTTAATTTTGTATGAAATCTTGTTACGACTGTCAGGCGGATGCGTGAAGTCGGAGTCATGTATGGACCGCTGTTTAAGAGAATACACTATCCAACCACAAAAGAGCTAATGCGTCCAATGTGTATATTTTTTAGACGGTATGACTGCGCTTGACCGCTAATACGAATGTGAGTCTATTATATAAAAAGGATATAGAAAAAAGAAAAGTATAAACAATTATAGAGAGGTGTTATATGGTTTGTTCCGTGTGATTGGCACGATTATAAAATAACAAAAAGTCATTAATCCGCGAATCTTAGAGAGACTGTGGTTCCGTAAAACGATCAGAGAAAGAGATAAACGTCGAAGTCAACAAACATCCCGTGAGTGTATGACTAATTTACCGTCGATTCATTGACTCAACTGAAACCGAATGAGCTACCTATAATAAAAGGGAATAATTCACGTAAGCAAAAACACGTGATTTTGTTCGTGGTTATTATCCTTGTTGTGTCGTCTCTGTGATTATACGAAGCGCTGACGAAGATAAGATTATTTTGTTTAGAGCATGCAAAATGTCGTTCAAGAGTATTATTTAATTACATTTATTAGTGTTGCTTGCCTTAAAATTAACATAGTAAAAGCTAATTTGCGTAAAAGTAGAAAAGGAGATTCCTATTAAATGAGTCCGTTGGTTGTTTATAATTATATATATATCAATTATTATTAATTATATATATATTAATATTTGATTGATTGAATTGAGCAGTCATCAAAATAAACACTCTCAAGATATTTGAAGCTATTTTAGCTATAGTTAGAAAACCATGCAAAAGTTAGTTACGAACAGAACGCTTGGTGCTGTACTTTTTTTTTCTGTATTCTGAATTACTTTCTAGCTTTTTATTTGATTCAGTATATTTGATATAAAATTATCTTAGATCATAAATATGACTTGATTTTAAATTATGGTTGAAAAAATGATAGTCACTACACGTTGTATGCAATTCAAACCCTATTGATTGCTTAAGAGAATTGACAGTAAAATATTAAATATCTAGAAATAGAATCGAATTGCTACAGTTTGGTCCTCTAGAGGTTTTGACCTACGAGTACAAAAGAGCGTTCGTCTCGAAAAGTGCTCTTTGAAAACCTTGATAAATTTGAAAGGAAGTAATTCCCTGTATGTAAACATGTGATAATATTGGTTATTTTAAAAAAAACATTTATGTTTAGCATAGGGAGGAATGTGTTTGAATATGCACGTGTCGTGGCTCCTAAGTAAGGCTTCACAGAAGCTTAAATAAATTAGTATCGGCTTGGGCATAGCCGATAGTCAGAAAGGCCGTTTCTTGCCAAACATGAAAATGTGGGTGGTTCGACCCCAGTTACTTTCAAGAAACACTTGAGTATGTCGGGGTGAAAATCGGTTGGTATGATCTGTGTAGTTTAAATTGGATAAATTAGACAATAGGTGCAGGCACTTACGACATCATAAAATAGATTAGCCATCGTATCACGACGCCATGAAACAGAATTTTGAGTTCCATAGCCGTCAAGCTATCCCTAGGCAATTACGGAACACGTTCCCTTAGTTTAATCGCCTTGAGTTAAATCGATGAATAAATGACATGAATAAAGCCAAATAAAAAACGTTTCAAAAAACGTTTTATAAAAAGTTTCACGAAACAAAAATTACGTTAAGGCTGCGACTATCAAACCACTGTAAGTATAATAGCGCCATTGAGCTATGCATTAGATGAGAGATACTTGAGAACATCTTTTAATAGATCTTGTAACAAACATGATTTTATTAATTAATTATTAAAAATATATATAAAAATTTAACTAACTAATACCGGCGTCGCCAATAAAGTTTGTACAGCAAGTGGAGCTCACAAAGAGCCCTCAGAAGACTCGTAGAGAGCGAAAAAAAATATATCTTACACCTCAGTCTGAAAAGAGACGCGTTGAGCCAGGTCAAAAAAGCACAAACCTAATAAAATTGGTTTTCAAAAAATGCACAAAGTTACTACCGTATGTGTAAGTGTGCATTTGAAATTATACCTAAATTATTGCGTATAGAAGTGACTCACTGTTGGGCTAAACTGTAAAATTATATAAACCGCGTTTCTGGTACATATATATCCGCGTAGGCTGCCTATTCCCACACGATACGTCAGGTTTACAGTGACCACAACAACTGGTTCAGTACTAGAATTGTACCAAACTAATACTTACATCTGATATGAAAAATTCTGGGAGAGCTTCTAATGTGCCAAGGTGGACTAAGAGCGGTTATATAAACGGACATAAACGACTTTTCTTTTTCACAGTAATTTAGTTCAAATATGCTATAGGGTGAGAAATACGAAGCAATGTATATTGAGACCTCGTCGTAAATGTGGCTGCTTTAGTGTCCCTCGTTTTGATTTTTTTGATGTATGTCGTTGTTCTAATATAAACGTCTATATTTCTAGCATAATTCTCTTCTCCTAAAAGGATACAACTTAACAGGAATGGCTTAGTGTATTGCATGAACTTTACCTACTTATACCAAAGAAGTGACCGTTGACTACGTGTATATACGCAATGCATAATTATCAGTGAAATAGCATTACTGATTGTACATGGTGAGTGGACCATTAAACTGACCCTATGAGGTATCTGCTATGGTTCAACTGGTGCCTATTAGAAGCTTTCAATATACCCGGGTGTTTCAAATTAGGCGCCCTCACGCAAACTGTCATTTTATATGAAGAGGAACATAATCACACTAAAAGGGTGTACTGCTCATTTCCCTTTTATTTTTTTGCTGCTTATGCTGATTGTTAGATTCTTCCTATTCTTCAATACTCCATGTGAAAACTTCTTCAGTCTTGTTAACTATCATTTAAATTTCATTTTAACCATTACAAGACAGAAGTACATCATTCTATTATAGTGTATGGTACAGTAGCAGCAGTCATTGCACTTCTGTGTTGTTGTCTATACAAAATTTTTGTACACCGGTCCAGGAGCAAGATGTTAATCAAGGAGAAAGTCGAGGCGAAACGATGGTGAACCATCGTTTACTTTTTTTATATGGCTGAACGAACTCCCGAGCGAGGGCCATTGACGGCGAATGCACCTGCTAAGGAGTGGCCGCCCACTCGTTCTGTCGAAAATCAAATGCAGAAGTCCGAAATACTCAGATAACATATGATTGTGCGGATGTGTCTATCGGGTTTTCGTCCTCTCGTCGCCTGCCTGTGTAGTCCTCATACGGCCATCATGATGTGCTAATAATAATGGCCAAATTCCATGCTGGTTAGTTCTACACTTTGTTAAAAAAAAAGAGCGAGCCAGACGATTAAAAGGTGCGACCGGTAAAGTCAGGCTTGCTAAAACAGTGAAACGGTAGCGCCAGCAATGCCAACGTAGTTTTTTCACGTGTCGACGTTCTGTCGTGATGAAACACTCAGCAATTTATTGACTCAGGACATGAGCGGGGTAGGTACTGGCGGCGTTGCGTTTATGTACTCCGTGCCCAACTGTTTGTAAATTATAACATTACAACCAATAGTAGTTGGCATCAAAATACCGCATGGAGCGATTGTTTTATATTATTTATAATCGGAGCTGTTGAGAATGGCAAACGTTCCAAAACAACTAATTCATTCATGCGTTCGAAGCAAGTCGGCCATATATAAGTACGACAGGAAAAAGGAAGACAAAATTCACATAAAATAGAGCTCAATTAGAACAGTTGAGGAAGAAGTCGGATTTTACCAGCATACTATTGGGTTCAGCTTCGAACGTACTTTTCCTAACCTATTACTAACTGTATTAATTCTTAACCTAAAGTAGTGCATTAATCATTTCTGTGACTGGCAATGCCAAGCGTGCCGTAGATTCGCACTTTCGCAACAACACATATTTATTTATGTAGCTCTCTTTTTACTCTCTAAGGTTGACGTTTAGTCTAATGGTTATAGTACTAATCTATATATCACCAATCAGTTTCGTATTTAGATGGTATTATTGAGACATATTATTATTTAGTTACTACGTAGTAACTATAATCAGAAATAGCACTTAAGCACCCACATTATTTATTTGTTATATTCTAATGTTCAATGTTATTCACTTTATAAATTATAAAAACTATTGTACAACAACATTTCAATATATTTACATAAGCAGGTGTGAACAGATTGGAATTAGTAATTCTCGGGCTTGTTAAGATGCTTGGTTATCTAACGAAATCACGCGAAGACAGATACGTATTTGTCCCACAATTCTCGACAACTGAGACAGTTTATGAAAATTACCATATATATATATATATATATCTTGAATCATTGCATCATTTGACTATAGCTAATACTCAAATTAAAGGTAATAATAATAACAATAAATGTTTGTATTATTAAATGACTACTATCACTTATCCTGATGCAACTAGAAATCTGGGAAAGAATTTTCTTCATGTTCCCTTGTCTAATTATGTACTATACTTGTAATAGGTATCAAGTTAGTCGTGCTTATGCACTCTATCAGTAGTCGCTTAGAAACCTCACATTTACAGGTTTAGCCATCGTTGCTAATGTAATTTTTCAAGTTGTTAAAACACATCGCACGGCTGCGTCGCAGAAATGAATGATGCCGTTGATAAAATGTAGCGCGACAGAAAACCCGATCACGTTAGAATATTCCCATACAGAAAAAAGGCAAAGTACGATATGATTCGCGTCGTGCATACCGTAAAAATGTAACACTTATTTGTATGTGTTTAAATAGAGTTCTGAAAGTTTTCTGGGGGCCTATGAAAATAAGTGACTTCGGTTTATTAAAATTGTTAGTGACTGATTAATGACTGACGAACCCTTTTTTACCCTCTCTGCTTAAACCTTATATCATCACATTTTAATGCTTTTTTATTGGGTTTTCAGAAATTAGTCTTTCATCGATATATACAGGTAGAACAACTGACTTGCGTGTCGTCTATGGTAGAGGAACTAAATTTCATCGTATGGTCATTGGTGGATTTAGCATATTTCGGCAAACGGGGTGTATTGAATGAGTGTAATTGAAACGTAAAACGTTCGCTATGAAGGCTGTCTCTAGCTTTCTTAGAAAAAATCAGCGTTACAAAATTTTCCTAAGAGATCACTTCCACTGCTTCTCTTAAAAATTGTCAAGGCAATAGGCTATGATTGACAAAATACACTAAGAAGTAGAGGAAGACTTCGCTTTGTCTAATAAACATTAAAAAAGTGTATTAAATTACACAACAAATAAAGAAAGGCTGCTTATCTTAACATCTTCACCCAAGTCAATGCTTTAAATAGTCTGCCAACCAAACGAAGAATGATCTAACATGCTCACTAAACCTATTCAAGTGTTTACTCCAACATCTTCTATAGGTGTTTCGTTACGTTCAGAGAATTTCGAATATTGCCAAAAGTTGCTTGAAGTCAATCGAACCATATTAATAATTTACTTCGTGGATATATCGTTTGCAAGATAAAGGCCATTTCATATATGTTTACTAGTCGACTCTTGTGATTCCTATTGGTTGTGATTAATTGAACAACAATATTTGAAAATCAAGGAATCATTCGAAAGGATTTATACTAAGTCTATGACCAAATCAGTTATATTGTGTTGAAATGACTCTGATGAAAATCGTGCACAAAAATGCTATACCAGGTGTGCAACACTTATTCACATTCGATATTTAGGTAGATCTCGTTAGCGCATTAGAAATAATTTAACTCATCCTACAATTTATATATATTAATATTAATAATCCAAATAGAAGAGTTTGTTGCCAATAATAATTATTGGCAACAAACTCTTCTATTTGGAACAATATATGCAATCAAACGAGTGAAAATAATCGGTAAAATAGGTTAGAGAATTTGACCCTTATACACACCTTTAAGTAAATTATGTGCAAACTGAACAACCTGTTTCACAGTATCATAAATGCGAAGGACACCTATTTTAGTTCATGCTAATATCTATTTTACTTAAATACTTTTTTTTTGGCTTTGAAGATACTTCTATGAACCATTTGTTTACGGTTCTTTATGAATATATTTGCTACAGTTAAGCTAGTTACTAGTGACTATGTTCTCAATATAATTGTTTAATATTGCCCTAAGCATACTGTACATGTATTGTTAATGTACCACTGGGTAATGTGGACGACCCTTTACTTACACAGGTTACTCATTCATTGATCCCCCATTAACTCACTGATTTGGCACTATATTTCCGAAATAGACGTATCAACTCATTTGTTAATCGCTGTTCTCCTACGCTCCCCCTAGATATGTTAAGGATATGTTAATGACTTCCTGCTGATCTCTCGTGTCCGTCTCATCATAACGTCCTCATCATCATCATGGAAATACTATACAAAGCGTCCAGAACAAATCCGTCACTTGTTGTACTGCTTTCGTTTTCACCGGATATCCTTTGCCCTCGATCTTCATGGCACCGGTGTCCGAATTAGCACCGTGTTGCCGAAAACCTCTATGTATGTAGAGGCAAACAGCAAGTTTGCTTTCCATTTGCCTGTAAAGTATCGCCACATTTCCCTCCTTGCTCATAACCTGTGATGATCGTCGCAGCCGTAATACTCAGTAATCACTACATATATATGTGTCTTGCCGTTTTTCCATAGTCAGCAGTCGTCTAGCTAAGTTCTGGCAATCGATAAATGATAATAACAATAGCGTTATCAATGCATCCATGTGCCGTCGTTCGGAACACCAACAGGTCGAAAGAGCAATAATAATAACAGTAAAATTCGTGCGATATCACCTTAACATAACTGCTACGATAATAGGAATGCTGGATGTTATATGTACGTTCGTATGTGTTAATAAATATTGATTACTGCTATTGCGAGGAAAAGCGGGCGAGGGGAGGTCAAGTTATATCAAATTTTGAGTTATTATCATTCGAATAGAACGTCCGTTTGTCTCTGGTGTAACTAAGCGTTTTGGGCCTCTACGCAGTGAGTACCCTATGAAGGTGTATTTTGCGGTAGGTTTTTTGTACAGGCTTGGTATTCAATGGCTATTTTTTTTTATTGTATATACTTTACTATTATAAGAAGAGATATTCTTAGAAACTGTTTAGCCTATAAGGCTGTATCCCCTGAGTCTAGCATATATGCATTGAGCTTATGTATGACTAGAAAAAAAAATGGCGCATACCGATATTTTTCGTCTGGTACTAATTCATCGTCTAACTCAAAGCACTAATCGTTCTATGAAATGTGGAGCATTCCCACACTTCTGCCGCTTACGTCCATATTGCACTTACGTCCATAATGAAGGCATACAACTTTTCTAACTGACACTGACTGAATAACCTTAGCACATCTGTCTACGGCAGAATCTGACCCATGAAGTGTCAAAATCTATTTAGAATTCCGATACAGTACCAAACAAGGAATACGTAAGTAATATGTACGGATTAAATAGTGCCTTCTTCTCATTCTTAATTAGTTACAATAAAAGCTATTTCCTATGCGGATTCATTGAACTAGAAATAGCTGCTAGCATCATTTCAGCCATTTTTCTTACAAATGTAAAGAACATCCATAAAGGCTTTCCGGCGAATCAAATATTGGCCTTTTCTATAGTTTTTTCTTTTGTATTAGCTAACTCATTCATAAAACCCACAAAGTCTTCACAAATATCATATACTCAAAGTGTATTTTCGACATCCTTTCGTGTGTTAGCTAATATCCTTACTGTGTATTGGCTCTAAGTATGCGTGCCCCGCACTTCAGAACCACTAAGAAGACCTTTGCCCGGCATCGATTGGCGTCAGCCTCAAGCAAATGTCACCCGCTCCGGCAAAGGCAAACGGTGTTATTCTGGACTACTTGTATTCGGAGTAGACGGTCATAAAGTTAAAGGTTAAACTAACCAACAAGATGGAGTTAGAAATCTTGTATTTTTTCTCGCATATCATAACACCCTCATGACAATAATATCAACGAACTAATAGCTCCCTTGCCATGAAAGCGATCTTGTATTTTGTATATTTTGTATTCGTTAATTCATCGATTTCGTCTTGAAGTGTTGATAACCCTTCTTCTTGGTCTAAAGGGTCTTCGACGGCGCAAATACACAAACTAACAAAGGCGGTACCTAACTGATCTAATGGTGTTTGTTTTCGTAGAAAAACAAACAGACAAAAGCTAACAAAAATACCAGATGATACATCAGTTGACTGAGAAGTTTTTAGCACGGCGCCTATGCGTTGTCAATAGTACCCATTAGACAAATTCTGCTTACGCATACGCAAATCTTTAGTAAAAGCACAGTCCATAAACCACTTCATCATATTCCTGAATGTCTGCACGACGCTTGCTTAACCGAAGTATTTATTTCATATCAATAAGTTATTACTTAAATATTGTAGCTAGTTAACGTTTTTTCATGATTCTATCTACACACGTTTACGTTCATCAAAAGAATCTATTTAGTGTTAAGTGCGCGGTCCCGTTCCTCCTTGTATCATCGCCAGATGTCGCTAGCTGCATTTGTAAAACAGACTCGTTGGTTGCCAAGAAGGCTTCACAAGTGAACTCACTCTAACCTAAAATAAAATTAAAAAAACTTAAAATTGATCATAATACGTAGCCGTAGCACGGTTCTTCTGCCAGCTTGTCAATTCCCAATTAATCGAACATTGCAATGTTCTTGACCACTGTTTAAAATTGCCCAAGTTATCGCTATCATGGGCATACCAAGTGTTCCAACGTTTGCAGCGTTTCATATCGGTTCGTTTATTAGTTGCCGATATGGACTGAGTTCGCGGTTGTATCAGTAAACAGTTATTTACTATCTACAGTTAGACTATGCGTTCGTATGGAATTGCCTGCTTAGATTAAGTGGACGGTTTTGATGTCCGCGCTACTATCGATCATGATGTTCATTAATATGACATATTATTAATATTCGAAATAAGCTCCGTTATCTAATTTGTTGTCATTGTATATTTACAGAAATTTACTGTTTTATAGTAAGATATAAAAACTTCCATGTTTTTTTATCAGATGCTTGTTTTAAAATATTATACTCCCTTAGAAATGGGCCTCAACCACTTCCAAGTGATTCTTACGGAAAACATGGATAGAACCATTCTGAGTGGTTTCAAATCAAATACTCGATCGAGCTATTTCACTGAACAAGATAATGAATTCGTTCAACTATGACGATATGCTTTCTCCCAAGATTGCCTGACGTAGGAGAGACTAGTTCTATCAAATACTTTGTAGAGACGAGCAGAAGTTTTCTGTACCATGGAAAAATAACGCCTAGAATCGTCCAGACGGCCCTACCTCGTTGGCAAGCTAAATGGTGGCAAAACGTCTTGATGCTTAGCCGTAGAACGGACTCAGCACTTAACGGTCAATTAGATTTGAACACCTCGCAACGTGGCGAAGGGGAGATACTGTCTACTCAATTTTGTTGGTGCTTTGCCTAAACACACGAATACGAACAGGCAAAACGGGGTTCGTAAGAATAGAGCCCCTAGAGGAAATCTGCGCTTATATACGTAGAGCTTGCATAAACGAAAGCAATTGACCGCAGCTATGAACAGTTTTATGTTCGCCATCAATTGCGTATAGGCTTGTTGAATGTGAGTTTGCGTTGAACTCGGCGGACTAGACGAGACCCAGTGATTAATAAAAATCTGGTGCTTCTGATGATATGCATCTATTCAATATTTAACGCTCAACAAAAATAAACAAGCTTACATTTACTAGAAAATACACGATGTTCCGAAGAGACCTCATATTAATCAACAACGTACATATCAGATCCTCATACCAACACAGCAGTTGCCCTAGCTGAATAATGGCAGTAATAGCAATCGAGGCAATAGCATACGCCTTCGTAGAATGCTCCGGTAGCTACTATAATAAACACAGATTCCATATTGCACTAGCCCAAGCTAAACTAACAAAATAAGGATGAGCAAGAATTATATAGAAAAAAAATTTACTGTACAAAATAACAGCGCCGGACTAAGTAGAATGTCTGGGCTTGTCGTTGAAGCCGGCAGGTCACCGTGGCCCCATCACGCTCCAATCGTAAGAAATATCGACCTGGCGATCATGGTGATATACCATTTCGTCTTAGCATTTAGATACTGTATGTATAGTCACTCTGAAGAAAAAACTAGCAAGTGCCTCTTTCTGGCAAAGATCTTAATTAACGTATGTATCGGAAATCGTATTCTGTATTAAAGTAAAGCTTACCTAAAGCTACTACCATAGACATTTTTGTTGACAACTGTTTTAAGTTCATCGTTGCTTGCCTTCATAGACAAATGTCGCCTAGTGCTTTTTGTCAAGGACGGTGCACCAAATACGAATTTATCTATTCGGCTTCGTATAAGCGACCTCTTTGACGATGCTTGACTCCGTTTATAAGACATGGTCTCATACAAGTTAAAAAGCTATTGTGCTGTTCTAAGACAAGATAACACAACAACGCCAATAGCTTTCCGCATCATAAAAGCAAAGTCATTTACCGATGAACTAATCATTGTTAGATTTTACCATCAATAAAAAATGGGTAGCAATAAAGGATAGCGATCATAATACAAGACTAAGCTCTCGACAAAGTGTGGAGTAGTTTAATGTTGTTCAAAACGATCGATCGAGTAAAAACCCTAGCCAGCAAGACTCAGCTCAAGTATCTTTGTTGACTTATAGGCCAGATGCAGCTGTTCCGTGCAATGATGCTAAAACTGTAGGGTGGCAATCAACGTTAAAAATCTAGCTACTCTCATTGACTGTTATGTGCATTGGCTTGTTTACTATTATATCAGTATAATTTTCAATCGATTAGAATCAAGGGGCAAAATAAATTGTCTAAAATAGGTCGTTTAATGATTAACACTAACGCAGTGTGACAACCTCGTGCAAATTTGACTTTCCCTTGTGCGATCGGATATACAGTATTCCCGTCCTAACGTGTTTTGTGGTACGTAGATGTGTAAATTTGCAGAACAAATTGGCAGTTTCAATAGGCCCGGCCTTCATCTTCATCACCGCCAGCGAAATGTGGAACAGGCCTTCGACAGCCATAGAACAATAGTATTATCAGAAAAATTGTTCAATCATTGTTCAGTGGGACAGGGTGCATTATATCCATAGGCTGTGGACAGAAAAGCGCCTACAGCTCCGGCTAAGCAGATTTCGCAAACAAGTCAGGCACAATCGTAAAGGTTCCAATACAATTTTGTTTATACTATCTGCATCCTACATGCCTCGCCTACTGAGCTACAGGTTACCATGTGAGCTGCTGACGCTGTTTCTTTTGGCCTGACATGAAAGCTAGCAGAAGCAGTCAGTCAACAGTGAGTTGTCAAGTTTCTGAAGGCGACGCAGTAGTGAACAACATTGATTTTGGTCTGACACTACAGCCTGTCAACGAGTAATGAGGGTTTAGCATGTTTTGCTTAAATAAGCAATCGCCTAATAAGCCCAGCTCCAAAAAAAAGTAAAGAACAATGTCGGATGAGCCGGCCCATTACTAATACACAAACTCTCAAAGTCATCTTAGACGTTTACCATTAGCGGGCGTTTGTAAAGGAAAATTTTATGTGCTTAATGGAGGACATACTGCTTAAGGATTATTTGCTTAGTTTAGCAAGAAACTACGAATCTTAATACACGCAAGTCAATATACTAAAATAAAGCACCAATATAAATTGTCGAAATACATGAACATCGAAGTAACAAGCCTTGAAGTAGGTTTATGCTTAACAAACGCATTCTTTATTCATTCTTGAATTGTTTTAATGCATAGAAAAATGCAAAAAAAAATAAATGGCATTACCTAATTTCCTCTAACTGGTACATCTATCCCTGTGTACAAATAGGCCCATAATAGATGCTGAGGAAACGTAAACTGTAGGTAGGTCATGCTCACGCCCCATTTCACGGTGAAAGTTAGCGGATCCAAAAGCCTCTGGCATTACCATGAATGCACTACATAGTGTTTCCATGTTCTGAAATTTTAGTTTTTATGGTCACTAAAAACAAAAAGAACAATAGAGTAAATCAATTATGTACAAGATTAAAGCAGAAGATGGTTAGCGTTAATAAGAGCATGAACCGCTAACCAACAAACAGTTACGCCAATTAGTCATTTTTAACTAAAAACGAAATTGGTAATCTTATAGCAGACGCAAGAAGCACAATGTTAGATTTCATGGACTTTCCTGAAAGGGACTAGCTAAAATCAGCATTTACTCTTGTTATGAGGACAAGCCTAACAACAGCTTATTGTTTAACCAACGGAAGAACGACATTCATGACATATTAGTTTGTCATATTGCCAATGAACCAGTTTTTTTTTTTTATCTAGTTTGTAAGATCAACATCTTCGGTTTAAACTCAAGATTGCAATAAAAGACCACTTACTTTTGGATGTATTTTCTACTAAAAAGATTACGTTTCACCTTTGCATGCTTCAGTTCATCACATTTGAATTTAAGCTAAAAGCAACAAGAAACCAATATATATTCATTCGATGGACTAAATTCCACCATTTATCAAAAGTGAATTTTTTATAATTATTTTAGAAAATCCAAAAAATACGGTGTTCTGACACAAAAAGCATAGTCAACAAGAATCTAATTTTCGTGTGGGGGCTACATAGGGTCTTAGCGAAGTTTATGGAAACTCAATCAGAACTAGTTCAGCTTTACTATATATCACGTGACTATGTGTTCGTTATCGGAAATGGGACGATCCTGAATATTTTACATATGTGTGAAAGTCTGTTTGTGTCTTGAGGTATTAAAAAAAACCCAAGATAAACCTTGGTGAATAAATAAAGTTTTTTTTTTTCCTTTTATTGGTCGCTATAGGATACATAAAAAAAAAGACAGGGAGGTATTTAACAATGTCCATGTCGAAACATCGTCGAATACAAAAATATGAAATGAATAAAATTCTATGCATAATATATGTTTAATAGGTATCTATCTACTTAATCGTAGACAATTTGTCCACATAATTTATTATTAATGTTTCTAAATACAAGGGAGAGTGTTGTGTAGAGAAACGTCGACAATTCGTTTTCCTTGCCTCCAGTACGAACTACATATACAGAGCGACTATTTAGGATCATTATGCAGTGACGGATATCGCTTTGGACGTTTTCACAGATGGAACTGTAATCGATTGTATCATCTATATAATGTTCGTATGTACGTACAGCAGTGAGGTGTAGTAGATGTAGCAGAAAGATGATTGAGATTAAATGAGTGCATGGATAAGTTGCTACAGAGCCTAAAAGTGAGTCTTCGTGTTCATCTTGCACTTCACTACTAACACGTCACCGGATTATAGTTAACTCCTAATTTCCCTAGCTGAAGATTTCCACTGATTGCTGTACGTGCCGCAAATTGTCTACAAAGCTTATTTGTCGGAAAATACGCGGGAGAGCTTAACTCTGTTATAATTTATTGACGAAAAGTAAAGAGACAAAAATGAAAACAGGACAACCCACTTTTAGTACGTTAAATCACGTTGTTCATATATATATAAAATGTTCTAGCATTTTATTTTCCTGGCTATAAATAAGAAGTAACAAGAAACATGATTTTATCACCTCTAATAGATGCTTTAGGATTTTGTGCATTAAACAACTAAATTTTTGGCTTAACACGCGTCTATTGTTTCGAATGTAGTAAGTCGCATGTTTCCTCCTACGATAAATGCAGCGACTGTAGGAGCTAGTCTTTGTCCAGATATATTCTACGAGGTCGTTACGTTGTCACTGTGTTTATTAGAATGTTGTTAATTTTTAACGTAATTTACCTACAATACTGTAAATGTGTGTGGCCAAAGTTACTACTGAACTATTTCACCAGCATAATAATTAGTGCTTGTCATTCGTGTTATTCATCCACTCCTTGTCTAACCATTACGGTAATTAATACCATTCGTATTGTTGTTATTATCCTATTCTCAAAATATCTCGTAGCTATAATACTAATATACTCTATGATTCTTAGTATATATATATAAGAGCTGTAGTAGAAAAACTATATTGATATCTTATTGTTACGTATGCGTAGCTGCTTTAGTCTTAGGTCGCCATTTGACGTCGTCAATACGATCCTTATGAACTCCTTGCACTATTCCCTAGCGTAGTTTCTCCTTGTTTCTGTTATCGCCTACAGACACTTGTTATATCACCCAAAATGACGAGTTTTCCCTCCGTAGCTGACCAGAGTCAACGCAGGTGCTTGTCATTGCTGTGCCGTCTACATTCATAGGGCTCATCCCCTTCGTACAATTAATTCTCTATTGTCAATCAGAACGTTTCCACTCCCTAAACGTCTCTCAAAGAGAAGGCCACAAACTACATTGTCAATAGCTAGTAATAGATCATTGCTTTGGCGGCATTGTGGTAGCAGTGATCGTACAACATCAATGACTGTATTTCTCTCGAGCTCTACTCTATATGTAAATGATAGAATTTTAACGTTGCAAAGTTCCATTTGGTTTGGGTTGCACCTAATATGCCTGTTCTCACCTACCACGATGTATACGGCTGCTTATAATGTCACCGCGTGTGCGATTCATGTCATTATTACTACAGATCTTGGTCACCTACATACGCATGTATACATCTCACGTAATGGCATGCCTTACTCAGCAATCACTCATTCACGCTCACCGAAGAGGCCACTCTCCTACCCTTTTCTTATATGTACGAACCATCCCACGTCCAAAATCGATCGTAGATAGTGCGTGGATGGCTTACATTTCGATAATCTTCAACGCTTCCGTCTGTTCCACTATTGATTGGATCGGAGGTCAGTGAGGAGCGCAGGACCTCTACCAAAGAGTAAGTTCTAATAGGAGGACATCAGCTATGACCGAAAGTCACGCTTGTCCTTATAATGCATAGTTCACATTTAACTGTAGTTTAAATGTAAACTCATCTTTAGTGCAGAACTATAAAATCCATCTACATTTGTATGTCCAACTCCTTCGTATTTTTCCTTCCTGCTTTCTTATGTCCATGACGATGGCAGACTTCTGATCATACAGACGCCTAGGTTTCTTGCTTACCCTCTTGATCCACGTAGATTGCTCGCCGGAACAGACATTATAGAGATTCTTGTTTAAATATATTTCCTCATATTGTACTACCATCCTAATAATAGCAATGGATCGTTATAATAATAATCGAAATCTATGGATATACACATACAGTAAAATCTCAAAGAGACCTGTAACTTTAAGAGTATTCCTTGCAGAGTAAAAGAATCTTGCCTGTGGTTACGGGCTACTCAACCGTCAAACGTTGCATCTTTCTCAAATACCGGTGTTATCGTTATCCTTCCCTTACACATGACTGGTCGTTCGATTTCATTTCAGTATCGGCACTCATCTCGTGCTTGCCACCATCACACACCGATCCATGCTGCAAAACTACAGACGTGTGTAGTGCTACGATACCACCCTGTCGTTTCTGCGTTAATCTACACGTGCGATACAACACAAGCTCTTTTATTAATCGGTGTCCGCGGCAATCGCGTCAACTCAATAGTAATTAAATGATCTTGTATACATCTCCTTGGTTATAACGCCCTGAACGATGTAAGGGCAACAGTTGCTGTGTCACGGAACAATTACGACGCTACATACTCTCAAGCATTAACAGGACTAAGGTTATTACCAATTAACGGCGACAGCTTTACCGGCAAAGACTGAGGTCGCAGAATTGCCTGTTCCATAGCTTTGAGCATAAGTGGATCAACTTTTTGCTCCTTTGGAGTCTTGGCACCGTTTGCAGCAGCTTCCAACAACTCTCCATCATGTACTTGTTGCCCGTGTTGCTGCTTTTGTTGATTTTCTTCTGCCGGGTCTGGCCACTCGTGGCTGTTTATCTCCTGTTCGCCGCTGCGGTTTGGACCTCTTCGTTGGTCAGCTTTTACGTTGACAACTTCAAGATCGAGATCATCCGACATCGAGCCTCTCTTCGTCTTCTCTGAATAGCCTGAATCGTGGTTACGCCACTTCTCCGTTAATGTGCTGTCACCGCCTCCACCGGCCACCATCGAGACCTCTTCGTCGTACTCTAATAGCGTATCCGTCGAATTCTGCGGCAGGAGGTTTATCATCGAGTGACCTCGGTTGAGTGCTTCGTGGACGCTTTCACCATCACGTTGGCAAATGACAACATCCGCTTCGATTGGTAGATGAACGCTGTCCGTCGACGGGAACTGTTGCGGCGCTTTGTTAAGCGATTGCTGAGAAACAGATCGTCCTGAGCGACTGCCATCTAACGAGCCCGGTCGGACGTCCTCTGGAGGATCTTGCGGCAGCGAATCCTGCCTGACCAGAGACTCCTGACGGTGGAGCGATGCACTCCGCCTACTCATCTCATCCGCCATGATCTTGTCGACCGTCGGCGTTCCTATGTACACGTCGCCGGCAGCGAACGAACCTTTTCGTTTAAAGTCTTCGTGAGTGATCACGGACGATGTGTGTGATTTATTGCTTGCCATTCGTGAGACCTGTGAATGGCTCGAACTTACTTTTCGAGCTAGGTTCTCTTTGTCGGCCTTTTCGAAGTCGCATTGCTGCTGCTGTTGACCCGGTGCCAAGTCCGGCCGAATTGTGTCCTCGACATTTGCCAACGAAGACGGTCGAATTTGATTGACTTTTTGCTTGCATTTGAAACAGCAACACACAGTTCGTTCCATGTAGCCTAGCTGCTCCTGCTGCGCTCTCTCACGCTTTGACACGATGTACTCGTACGTCGACATCTTTTTACGCCAGAGAAACATATGGAATGCAAGCAGATGGGCTAGAAGGGCTGCGGCCAGAAGCGCGAGCACGATACAGATCACCAGTAGAAAGAGGTAAAGGCCATAGTCTATCTTGATGTGAAGTAAGTATCGCTGCTCCACAAGGGACGACACAAGCGTACAGTTGACAGCGAGAGGCACCGCAACAGTGGGCAGTTGCTCGAGGCTCGGAGAAGGATTCTCCGACGGCAAAGAAAGAACTCGAGACTGTTGTTGCTCCCGTTCCGCCTGTAACTGCGGCGTAATCAATGATGATAACAGCTGACCTGCGCGATCGCTGCTCCCAATACCGACATTTCCGTACGCAGATGTGCAGTTAGAAGCTGCCTGCTGAAATTTGGCTTCTTTAAGGACGGCCAGTAAACGGCAGTGTTCAATTAACAGTCGCAGCCCAAGGCCCAGTATAAACAACGAACAAGCCAGCGCAGAGGTAACACAGACGACAAACCATCGATAGTTTCGAACGCCGACGCAGTTGTTAAGCCATTTACAATGATGGTCGAATTCACCTATGCACTTGTTGCATGCCGAGCAGTGTTTGCTCTTGGCGCCAACTTTTGTCTCGCATATATAGCAGTACTGATTCTCGATAACATGTTTGTGTTTTGATCGGTCGAATGTGCCGCGACCGGCAAAGTTCTTCGCGAGAACATTGTAGTCAGCGGGATTTATTGCCGATGAGATGAGATGCGAAAAAATATGAATCGCCAATGAAATCGACATCAGAACTGTAAGCCATAGACGCTTCGGACCGTCCTGGACATTGGGTATTAGCGCTGAATAGTAAAGAAACACAAACACACTCAACAGACACCAAGCCAACAGCTGAAACGGATGTAATGGGAGCGAGAAACCGTTCCGTCGAAACCATTGATTCGGTCCGGGAAAAGCGGCGGGAACCAGACGACAGTCTACTACCTGCCGGCAGCAGCCCTCACATGAGCGGGATAACTTTGACATTGCGGTCTAAGTGGTCATCAATTTTGAACGTTACTACGTTCTACGAAATCAACATCGAGATAGATACTTTGTGAGAGGTGTTCACCTTAGATCGGTGCCGACGTTCCCCAGTTGCTTATTTGGTCATTTACTCTGCAGGTGGCTGCATAGAGTTTCGCACGGATCGCTTCGGCTGTGTGTAGTAGTAAGGGCACACACGGACAAACCTTACAAGCTGACCCTTTCTTCGGAATATTGCTTGACCCGTCGATAATGTTGCTCTGACGATTCTGATCACTTTTCGGATCCTGCCGTTGTTGTGATATTTCTGATGCGGTGTCCTGTTGGGCAGGGACACATCTATAGGCCACACGTATCTACGCATGCCTCACATTTTTATTTAGCAGGTATCGCACACTAGGCCCGGCATTTAGCGCCGGTGTTCTCTCCCGCCTCTTTCCTCAATCAAGCCTCAGTATCAGTTATCAATCAGGCCGAGCGCGGAACACTGGACATTCGCAACAAAGCTCTGCGACAGCAAACAATGCCGGCACAGATCGTGACGCGGACAATTGATTGAATGTAAGAAATCGCTTTGAAGCTCACATGAATATCAGCTGTGGCATCCGTGTTCTTATCTCCTCCATCATGAGTGTGATTTTCTGACTGGTTCTGGTTTTTTTCTGGCCCTTATCCACAGAAGCTATAGTCACTGCTGTGCTATTGTTACAGAATAGTGCCCCTGTAAATTGGCGAAGACAGCTAACCGTACAGGAACTGTACCCTATCGACCGTTTTTTTGCCGCTATCCAGCTCCCGTTTAGTGCGACGAGGACGGTTTTGAACACATGGATGTGCGTCAGCCAAACGTACACACAAATGACGTTCCACGTTTACTCGTAACACACGCACCAGCATAGATCGAAGACGGTGGCGCCGACTCTGAGCCTCACCACAGAGGCTCAGAGGCCAGTTCTATGCCGGGAGTTGTCGCCAGTCAGTTTTTTCATTCATTTCACAGGCAGTGGGATATACAGGTCGATTTAGCAGGTCCTTGTCTTCCTATCCTCAAAATCTTTCCGCAAGCAAGCGTTCGGCAGTAGCTATTCTGAGAGTTGACGGCGATATGAATATTATCTCCCGAACACTAACAGCAGGCGTAAAAGGAGTCAATGTGCAGTCCTCCTTACTGTCACCACGGCAACTAACCACAGCACGCGCGAACGTTCCGTCAAAATTTGCCATAAGAATCATTCACCAGACCAACTCAGCTTGCCGACATTTGCCATGCATCCCTATATATTTATCTTAGATAAGGAAGCAGTTCGAGCCATTAATATTGGCGTTTGCTCCTACTGTTACGATCAGCACGCCTTTAAAGCCACTAAAGTCAGTGCTGTGACGGCTCGTCTGCCTACCTCCTCTTCTCAGCCAAAACCCAGCAGTAGCAGTGGCAGCACTGCTTCGCCATTTTGCTGAGACGGTCGGTAGCACCAGCAGCGGCGGCGGCGGCGGCAGCGGTTATGGTGGCGATAGAGCCACGGTAGTAGCATAACTAGTCACACTCCTCCATTCCGCAGTCGACAGAGCTTCAGCAGGCAGAAGCAAGCAGCGAGCGAGTCAACGACAGCAGTCGACACCATCAGTATGGCGGTCGTATTTGTACAATATAGAACAACATGGGCGAGAACAAAGCAAGCAAATGTGGAACAATAGGAAAGACGGTGAGAATGAACAAGAGAGTGAGTCCAAAACGAAACATCGTCATCGCCGCATGCGTTCATGGTGACCCGAGAGGGGGCCAGGCGAGGGCCGTCCGAAGCGAGGGTAAACCAGGGCTCCAGGCAACAGTGTGAGAAAGAAAGCCAACGTACAGCGCGAGATAGAGATGGTGCAAGTTGAAAGGCGCTCATGCTATATAATCAGCACTCAGCACCCAGCGCAACTCAACATTGAGTTCTGCTCGGAACCAGTCACAAAGTTGTCAAGTAGCATGTGCTTGGTAGAATACAGAGAAGCGGATACACAGAGAGACCGTATAGCAAAGGCAGGAAGTAAAGCTAATCGCATGACTAATGAAAATATTTGAAAGTGGGCGCTCGACCTTCAACAGCAAATTCATCTGAGTCAAGTGAAGTTACACCCGCTGCGTATGTCGAAGGGATTCATCATTGCGAAATAACAAAGTCACGCTACCAAACGTTTTGATTGCTTTACCGGTGCCGGTTATATTAAATGGATGAAAATAGTATAAACAAGAGATCGGCGTAATCAAAAGCGCAGCGTAATTGTCAGGCATAATAATAATATTACATTATATAAAGTCGATCGGAAAATAGTGTCTGGAACTCTTAGTGTTTCCTACAAATTCATTTTTAGGCTTAATTTAGGTGGTTTGATTTTACACGTGGCACGTAAAAGGCTCTTCGTTTTCTTCAGTGTTGACACTTGGCTCGAATCCTGTCGTAGAATAAACCAGTGCATCGCTTAAACTAGTTCATCACCAATAATATTGTCTTATTTTGGCCATTTTCCCACTAAGCAAATGATAACTGAGATAACGGCGATCGTTCGCGAACTGAAGGGTAGTACGCAGTATCTGATGGCGTTTGTCGTAATTGATTTGTCCATTTTAGAGCTAAATTAAATAAATAAAAAAAAAAAAGAATCCTACCAGAAGCCACGTTTCAGCTACCTCATCGTCATCCACTTCTTTCTAAGTGGATGACGATGAAGTACAGGCTGTGCCGCATAAAAAATCATAAAAATTCTGCCCAGAGAACTTTTCCGAGAAATCTTTTCGTATAGGTCAGGGCTAATTGTACAACTATTTTGGATACCCTACATGCTTTAGTAAATACGTTAAAGTAAAACAAGAGGGTACCATATCAGCTCCGTTAAATCATTATCATTTACCGCATTATGCATCATATATGCGTATCATTTACCGTTATTGTTTAACAGGAAAAGCATATCATTTACCGTTATTGTTTAACAGGAAAAGCGTATCATTTACCGTTACTGTTTAACAGGAAAAATCTCTATTAACTTCTATTAACCGGCACAAAATCGTTATGGTCATGAACGGAAACCTCATGTGAAAGGAGAGTCACACCCATAATAAACTATAAAGGTAGGGGAATGAGATGTACTAGAAGTCCACGAAGCATAGCACAGTGAAATTAGAAATCCTGAATGAAAAAGGTGTAATCTAAAAATGTAGACAGGCTTTTAATAATAACACCTGTAAACTTCATACATTCACACACCACAGATTCCCTGCTACATGTAATCTACCTGCCACTTCGCTACAAACATAGGTACTAAATTTCCTTCCACGGTGAAATATTTTTTACTTATAATTTTGCGCCGATAAATATTATTTATCACGACAGCCCGCGTTGTTACAAAAGCTCGACATGTTGTTGTTGAAGCGTGCTACGCTATCAAGATAAATGCATTGTAGAAGCACAGGAGATATGAGCTTTCAGCTTGAGAACGCGTACTAGCTGAAGGTAGAGGGATCACGCATGTAATACAGTATGTTGCTAGCAGCCTGAACAATGAATGGTGCTGTTGCCGATAGCACTCCGAAGGCGAAATCGGTTAGCAACGGCATAGTCAGTTCTGGTATGTCGTCTGTAATCATATCGATGCCCCGTTTTATGGGTAGATGGGCCATTTCCGGATCTCCACCAGCAAGCTTCGAAGGTCGTGAACGACGCCTGGGACTTTTTTGGCGCTTGAGCCAACTGCTGGGCCGCTTAACCAGTGACTTTTTTCTAACATTGTTCCGTCTTAGCACCATTTTACAATTCCCCAATCCGTTAGTATATCACTTTCTCTGTAGCTGATCTGCTTGTTAAGACCATAAAATGTTTCATCAATCTCACGAATGGAATTTAACTGACTTCGTTTTTTATGCGATTTACTACATTTATATCATACATGTTTTTATAGTTTATGTCATCTAGTATATGAGTGGCTAGGAATAGAATTATGCAATATATAATTTGATGTATGAGTACGCACAAAATTACCTATTAAGTTCTTATAGTGCTTTTTTAATGCGTCTACATTTTCCATGTTGCTCAATATTTATCTACGTCTTGAAACAACAACGATTAAGTAATGCCAGTGTTTTTCTTGCAGTGTTTCATCCATAAACCTTGACTGTGAAATTACTAATATATAGTAACCGTAAATATTTCATAGAGCAAAAGTATATGTTCGTTTAAGCGCCATTCTCAAACCTATCGCGTTCGCTGACCAGCTTTTGTCATGAACGTAGCCAACACATAAATGCCAAGGGGTCGAGAACCGGAAGAAACAATGCGCTACGCGAACTGTTGTGTTGGTCAACATTGTAAATAACTATCAGGACAACTGAGTGGCCAACTGATTTAAGGCAACGAAATCCTGCATTAATGAAATTAGTTACGGTGATAATGTTGAACACTGCACAGTCATCACAACAACACTACAATAAACATAAATTAACTGGAAACATTTCTCGACTATACTAAAGAAAATTTCTGATTGAACAGATTAGAAGATGTTGCCATAAAGTTCAGTATCGATATCTATAAAGATCGTATGCAAGATGAAATGAAGCAAGTCATAAACACTAACAGTAGTACACCGTCGCTTTTTTTTGACAAGTGCAGATAGCTTCGGCTTTAAGATTTCATTGCTTTTATATTTTTGCTGAATTTGACCAGTCACCTAGTTTGCTGCAATAGTGAGAGTATCGGTTAACCATTTACGTCTTGAGTAAGCAAGAAAAGTCGTTCACTGATCAATTTTCCTTGCTTACTTGCCTCAAACGATTAAAAAGCATGGCGTTGACTTTAGACCTGTGTGTAAATTGCTTAGCATTATTCCTCAAGCAAATTCTATAGGTTATTGAAGAAGAACAGCGCGTGAATAAGCTATGTAAAGGTATGAGATATAGAACACTTAAAGTGGCAAAGTTGTGATTTGTAGAGTGGATACGTCGCTGGGGAAGGTGGGTGGGGGGTCATTTGCAAGTGAGGGAGGGGGATGGATTTTTTTTATAAAGTTTTATTTGAAACACGTTCGTATCAAGCAATTATTATACTATGAAATAAAAGTGGGCTACATAAACCGTTGCAACAAAAAAATGAGAAAGTTGTAAAACGATGACTAGCCTACGGCAGGACAGCATACTTCATGAATCATTTTCGACCGCATCCGTGAGTTCAAGGTCTCCTTTAATAGGTTATTAGGAGCTGATTAAAGTTACGAGGCGCCAGCTTTTTTCTCGTGGTCCATTCAAAGTAAATGACTTAGAGGTTCGGTGTCAGGTTTGTGGACGCCATGCACCTGGACCACTATCGATCTAGGTCACGTGAATTTGCTTAAGCTCAATATAGCAGCTTCAGTCAATTATACTTTCTCTCTATATATATATATATAATATATATATATATATATATATATATATATATCTCTCTGCTACCGAAAAAATTTTGCTATTAACTTTGTACAGCTTGATAACTTCCCTGCCCCCTACTGTATGCCTAGGATAATCGGGTCTACACTAAACCTATCTAATACGCAGTAGGCCTCTCTACATAGCAGCAAATACACTACTGACAGGTTATGGAGGGCCCGGATTTATTGTTGACCGGGTGAGTGTATTATGATTAGCCTTAAGGCATGTACTGAAGCCCCACAAATTTTCCAATAGTCGCGAGAACGAAGGCAGAGGCTAAAACTATCCAGTGATATCCACTTGGGTTTAAAGTGACGTCTGGCTCAACGAAGTATTCCGGTAAAGCGCCCCCTCCCAAGTGCTGGCTGTAACGTCTTTCACTAAGACGACGGTTCTGACGCTTTAAAACCCGATGCCTTTTCCGGACAATTTGCCGTCGAAGCCAACTACTTGGCCGTTTGCTTTGGTTCGCCGTAAAATTTAAGTGGGGGGACATTTCTGTGCCACTCGATCGAGTCAGAGGGTTTTACTGTTATTCGGGGTACAAACCAGTTGTTTTATTTTTCGAGTTTTCTCCGTTCAATAGAGACAAATCTGCAGACAGAATTTAGAATTTTGCTTATTGTTTCGTTTTTTTTAATCAAAACGATCGCTAGTGGACTTTTTGAGAATATATATATATATACACAGACAAAAATATAAACCGTCTCGACACAAGCGCAAGGTTGATGTTTAAAAGGGTGCAACATCCTAAACATAGATTATTGCTGACCGTTTCAGCTTTATTATATATATATTAGTAATTCAATAATCCATACTACAAGTTCTATTAAGTTTCTACAGAAGTGCCTAAGCGAAGGGGCGTTCGATGTGCACGACCCTTACGGGAAAAAAATCGGGTGTAAGAGAAAATTGCTATTGGTTGAGAATGCCAGTACACGACTCGTATAAAATATTAGAAATAATAGAGGATAATTTGCTATTAAAACCGAAGCTTACCTATTATAATGAGTGTAATATTAAGCCCCACACTTATCTGTGGCTCGACAGAAGCGATATTTGGTATTTAGCAGTACTCCAACAAAACTAAACAGCGAGCCAGTAATAAAGAATCAAGCTAGACGATTCATTGGGAATGACGTGTGAAATCATAACTTTATTAAGCTGGAAAACTGGCTTAAAGGTCCTTTTTTTTTTTTTTTTTAATTACGTGATGATTTTAATTACGAACAACATTGTGATCATCATCAGTGAACATTGTAATCGCAGAAACGCTTATATAAAATATGATAAAGAAAATACGTGAGATAATTGAATTCTTATCAGCTGAAATTTAAAGCCGCTTAGAGAACAATCGTGACACATTTAAAGACAATTCAACTTGTCAGAATGGATAACTTAAACCAATTTTGAAGAAAGATAATTTAGAAAATATCTCTACCTCAAATTGCTTTTTAGACATTTCGGGTCAGATAGTCGGGCAATACTCCTGTCGCAGACTGTGGCCCCGGTTTAAAATTACGTCTAGACAGGAACACTGATGAAAATCGTTTTATTTTACGTATTCTAAAGAAGTTAGACGAACATGAAAAGTTCGTTCGCTGCATTTAGCCGACGTTGCTCGCGGTTACTTTCTGTTAAGATTGGATTTGTTTTCATACACCATAGAATAGGGTTTCTATGGGTCCTTGTAGGGTATCGGAATTAAAGCTAAACTGAATTATCGTAATCATAGAAAGTGTTTTATATTATTGTATTGTATGTTAACCTATCCTGTACATATCCATACACTGATCGCTTTTGTACTGGTATCCATATTCATAGTGCTTAGTCTAGGCCGGTAGGTTTGTGGACAACTGGAACGAAATTATGCGACTCTACATACAGGGGTCTCCCTATGGGGCTAGGTTTTATCCTAGCCCTCTAGGTTTAGTCCTTTCGGTCCACTGACGCCATGTAAGCAGAGCCTATAGATTTCCCGCTTTAAAATGAGAGTCGTTTTACAAGAACGGGATTCGGTGCCGGTTGACAATACACAAAGATTAAAAAAAAATTGTACCATGCAAGTTTGCACCGTTTGGATGACTCGTAGGCAAATTACGAGACATATCCCTTATATCTGTTTGCTAATAGATTAATTGTTTAGGTGATACAGTGCATTTTATCGACCGGTGACGAAGGAATAAAGATTATAATCGGTTCCAGATACTTAAGTCATCTTTATTTTGTTTAAAGGTAGGACAATTACTATGCACAAATTCAAAATAGGCACCTAATAATGATCTTTACTTACAGATAATGTGTTCAGCTTCATTT
Source organism: Varroa jacobsoni (assembly GCF_002532875.2). Classification (NCBI taxonomy): domain Eukaryota; kingdom Metazoa; phylum Arthropoda; class Arachnida; order Mesostigmata; family Varroidae; genus Varroa; species Varroa jacobsoni. The sequence continues at coordinate 237,079 of NW_019213291.1, read as the reverse complement.
TTTAGTAGCCTGCATACTTTCTATAGAAAGGTATGACTTATCCTTCCTGTCGCAGCTGTTCCATCCGCACCCAGCCCCTCGAAGAGGGGCTGAGCCAGCCCACCCCTGAAGTTTTTTGGATTGTAGTACTTATAGTTGCTGGGTGATGAGACATTCCGATTCGATCATATCTGCATTTTTTTTAAGACAAAAGCCAGAATTATTATTTCTTAATGGATATTGTATTTCCGTGCTTCTATTTCAATTGTATACGCTTGGCAGCTTGGATATGCTTTCTTGAATGAGGCCCATCGAGTTATTTCATAACAGTATGTGCATTTTAACAAAACTCGACATTTCAAAAGATTCATTTCGTTGCATGAAAACACTTCCTCGTTGTACCGCTTGCATTGTGCGTTACCGCGCATGCGAACACGAATCGAACGGTGTTTAATGGACTAAACGTTACTCGCCGTCTGATGCGAGTTCCTAGTAAATATGGCGGTATCGTGAACATCAATTATTTTAAATAAAAGACGAGGACATAAATAAACAAAATATGTCATGTCCATGTTTTCCGAGTAGAAATTCATTGCTTCACAAAAAGCACTTTGTAAGATTTGCTAGAAAATGCCTGCTATCGAGATACATTTGCTGTTTGACTCGAGCGCTAAAAGCAGAACCTAAATCGACCAGAGGTCTCAACTTAATACAAGGCCTTCAACCTACTTGATAACTCCTTGCGTATATTTATATTCAGGGAGATATAAGAGGGAGAGAAAGGTGGAGACACATTTCGGCCTTATAAGCTAGCGTCTCTTGCCTTATACCCGTATCGGGAGTAACAAGCTGTTTGTCTGATCGATTTCATCTTGTATTATTGTAATTTTTGCATGATTATGATGATGTATGAAATAAGTAGGACAATACAGATTAGTTTGCTAAATGAATGTCTGATCATAATGTGGACACACGTAAAACTACTCTGTAGGTAACCGGCTAGTTCAGAGGCGGCGAATACACGTTCGTTAACAAAGGGAAATCCAGTTGACAAATGAATAGATCTGTAAGTAGGGGTATGATGAAATAACCATTTTAATGGCTATAGAGTACACCCTTCAATCCAGTACTTGTGTTTACAATGCTTGCTGTCTACGAGATGCAACCAGGGCTTAGAGAACATGTTGGCCTTGCACTCGTTTAAACAATACTTAAACGAGTCACCTTAAAGTCAGCTATCTAGAAAATACAAGACAAGTAAATACCGATTTTCTATACGGGACCACACTGACCAGTGGACGTGCATTATAATGCCTAAATCCAGTTGTATGAGAAATAGTAATGTATCTTTTTGAGGGAGACGACATAATTACAGCCACGACAGCGGTGGTGAATATGGCCCTAAAGCCGAATGACAATATAAATTTCGAAGTTCACGCTTTGCAATATACAAAGAACTGTAAAACAACATCTTTTCTTAAATTTTCCCAATTGTAACTCGAATCTATTTACTACAGCTTTCAATATTGAAAAGCTGTTTTCTCATTTGATACAATCCTCTCGTATACATTGTACGCTAACTGACACAGTCGTGCTTCCAATGTTGACAAGGCCGGATCGGCTGAACACGATTCAATATTCGGGCTGGGCCTATTTGCACGGCTCTGAAGGCCAGAGTGGCAATCACACATCCCGTGGCCGCTAACTTAGTTGGCTTCAGCCGTGCAAACATCGTAGACCCATTTATTTAAACATAGACATCGTGAAACCCATTTATTACACTATTCCATAGCTTCATTCAGCAGAGAACTACCGAGTCCACTCATTCCACAATCAGCACGTCACGCAATAAACAGAATTCCGTACTCCGCATAGGCTGGTACATTATTTCAGCGTGGTCGAGGTCCCCCTACTCGTATTATCACAGTAATATGGGCAAATATATAGCAAATTGGATCCCCACGCAGTTGTCAGCGAACGTGAGTTTTACCTGGGCTCTCATCTTCTCTTTCTGTATTACGGCAAGTTAGGCACAGCTCACCATTCCAGTTTTCGCTACTCTCAGCGTAATTTCAGGGGTGCGCGTACCCCCAATGCATCTGTATATCTATCTAATTTAATGACAAGCATCTAGAGGCATGATAGGTGATGAAAATGAAAGCAATTTTGGAGAGCAAATGTCGCGTTAGTATACAACTAGATTTTTTCGTGACAGGCCGTTAAAAACAGGAAAATTGTCCAGCTCTGTGTATAAATGGGTTTCAGGTCTTCCTTAATGTACTCGTTGAAAATAATTAACAAGGTTAGGCAATCTCAGACTGGCTTGACGAATGACTTTTATTGACTGTTTCCATTGCGCACGCCATTGCAATGAATTTTCCTTGTATTTAACAGGTTTATCTGCGGCTGAGATTAAACTTGACTAGTAAAAGGGAGTAGTTTTGCATCTGACAGCATGCTATAAATAAAAACTTTTCACCCAGAGTGAACGTTCTACCAAGTTATAATAAAAACATAATCGCCTTCTGCTGTTGACAAAAGGAGAAGCAAGCGTTTGTTCCTGCTTTCCGCCTTACACAGGTACGGGTGGTCTAGAATATGTTGTAGTCCCTAAATGCTTTGTCATGATCCAGTCCTAATTGCGTGCGTCAATCCATTTCGTTGGTGATACCTACGGCAGCCAATAAGAATGACAGTAAGATTCTCAAGCGTCGGTGCAGAAATATTTCAGGAGATTGCATGCGATCAATAGCTGGAATGGCCATTTACTGCGTATGCCACCGACCTATGACTGCCGTTCTCCACGACCAGCTACAATAAGCTTTGATAAATAGCGAACCTTGCTAACCCTCTACTAGTTAAACTCACATACGACAGCTAAGTACATATCATTTGTCAAGGTCGCTGATAATTAATTAATCAGTGAAAACATTCAACTGGAGCATGACAATTGTGCAAAATCAATCAAAAAAGAAGCGTGTTAGTAGCTCAATGTTTTCTAGTGTTAAAGGTAAGATCGAAATAAGCTACCAGATTACCATAGTAGCTCTAGATAGTATCATCTGATATCAGATGAGATCCGGCCGGTATATAGATTACGATACTACGACAATGTGGAAGATTCCTCTTGAAAATTACTTAGGTCTTTAAGGAAGTATATTCAGTCGAAAGCTTATCAACAATGAATATTAATTAACTTGAACATTTGGGGTACGCGGCAGAATTCTGAATTTTTTCTTCCATGACAAAAACAATCTTTCTTCAGGAATAGTGGCACGGCCAGCAAGCAAGCAACCGAAGACAAACGATACACTGAATAATCGTTTACTCTATACATCCTCATTACAATAGGTATTTTTTATCCTCCAATTTTTATATTTTTGTTCCCGAGTTGTAAGACACAAAATGGCGTAAGCAAAAGCCACAATATTATAATCAATTTATAAGCGAATGTGCATAACGATCAATGTTATGAAACAAACCGATCTTAAAATCGTTTGTATGAAAATCGTAAATAAGGTGTTGAGCCGACGATTGACTTGACAAATAACCATATTAACAAGAAATAATATTAAATGTATGTATATGAATTTCACTTTAACTATCACACTAGCTGCACCGTCGGTGCCGCAGCAGTACACGACTTGAACTATGCTTCTGTAAAGAGACCGTAAAATTATTTAGCTTATTGATTTATATTTATTCTTTATATTTATTTATAATTATATTATTAGATTTATTGATATTGATATATTATGAGAGAAAACCTCTATATTACTTAACCAAAACTCTAAAACTCAAAAGTACTTGTAATTAATGTCGTACCCGTAAAAATATTCTAATTTGAATGATATGATATTTTAATTGTTGAAAACGCTTATTCTGTATCGTTCCTAGATTTCTCAGGCAGCCAAACTCGCTCTTAGGTTGGGGAAGCTGTTAGGCGCAGTATGTGGATTTATGCGATTATTATCAAGCAGGCATTTGATTAATTAGAATCTTATATTCAATATTACCTGGCCGGATGGAAACTAATGTTGCTATTTCGTAAATAAAACATTCGACTGCGTAGCTTCAATCGTCTCACATAGGTTTTATGAACCAGAGATTTAAATTACTAAAACAGTCGTAAGAAGTAAGTTATTTTTCAATGTAACTAATTTCTTTTTTGCTAATGAGACTATCTCTGGATTTTTTATCAAAATATTATACATTGAAAAAGTACTGGGTGAAACCTTCATTGCAGTTCTCATTTGAATTTCCCATAGGTGCCTTTTTGAGTGAGTGATTTCAAAACTTATTAGTCCGTTTCAGCCCTAAGCAGCAAACTTGGCAATATTGTAAAGAGGATCTCTTGCTCTTTCAGGCTTAAGCTGTTTCGCAATAAGCATTTTATCAAAACTGTTTGTGATTTTCTCGTCAGCTAGCTGGAAAAATACAGATGACATAAGGTATAGATGACCGCATTTTCTATTGCGCTTATTTAATTCAGGCTACTAATTAGTAATAAGCTGGGTTAAATAAGCCTGTCAGAACAGCTTTCTATCAACTTGGAGTATCGTTTTGAAAAGCAGTTTAATTAGAATGTATGAACTTTGCATAGGCCAATCGTTTTCAGGACAAACGGACACGAATAGTTTATAGGGAACTATTGGCAACAACCTGACCTAAAAGAAAACAAAAAGAAACCTATAATTTAAATACTAAGCTTAAGTAATCCTGGATGCGGAACCTTCAACGTTATATTCTTCCAACCGTAATCTCATGTACAGACCAGAGCGGACCCGCATGTAATTCTGTTGATTCAGCCTACCTGAACATCAATGTGAATTAGCATCATCGATGTGAATACTAGTCACCTATGTCGGTCCTATTATTTAAACAATTCAATATAGGTCCCGCTCATAGGAAAGATTTTCACCATAATCTAATTCTAATGATGATCATGATGTCCACGTACTGATAGCATTACAGCGCCCTCTGGCCCAGAGGGCGCTACCATCTTTTTCTCTCTCCTCTTGGCTTTCTCCCTCTCTCCCCTCTCTGTCCTTCCCCCTCTCTCTCCCCCTCCTCTCTCTCTCTCTCTTTCGCTCTCTTAAGATTATGCTGTTTTTTCTAACGAAAATACACCACCTCATTTGCATGCGCAATTCGTTTACGAAAACGCCAAGAAGCCGTTGGGTTGAAAAGAACTGCAGTCGTGACAGTAACGGGTTCTGTGTGTGTTGAACGTCCGCATAGATTATCATGGAAGATACAAAGTACTATTCCGGTAAGAGGGAAGATTTTAAGACATTTTTACAGCTAGATTTTATTGGTAAAACTCTGCGGTATTGCACCATGTGGTGTTTTGTATACTTTGCTAAGAGGGTCACGTAAATTGGGAAAGAACCTGAACCAGTTTGAATACCAGGTTAGTGCCAAGTCATAGGATGAGCGCGAATAGAGAACAGTTGCTGACTTAAGAGCATGATCCGTGTGTAAGACCATCGAAAACACAATTGCTTATCACATGAGCGGTGTTGGCAAATAATAGTGACAGCAATGTGTTAGGGAAGCAGGGTTGCTATTATGGTACTAGTGAAAAGGTAAAATCAATTTTTGTTTCGTCGAGCCTTCTTGTCTCCCTTTCCGAACGAAACTACATTTCGAACTCCGCTTTGCAAATCACTGCTGTTATAGTTATCGGAGTCAGGCTGTATATCGCCACTTTCCTGTTGTATAACAATAACATGCCAGATTTATTCATATCGAATAAGCTTCCATTCGATAGGCAGCACACTGTGATAAAATACACAAATTATAGACACATTTCAGGACTATCTGATTGGACGAATGCGCTGAAATTTGCACCAGATACCTAGACTATTTTTGCTACGCTATCTTTTGTAGGTACTTATACACGCAAGGTTTTATATTTAGCCGTATATGTAGTATCCGTTTTATTTTCTTTAGGCGTCGTTTATTCATAAATGATTGTACAAGAGTACATTTACTGATTTGATATTTCATTTTATGCCGGCGATGGTCAACGAACCCGTGAAGGACCAGAAGGAACGATTTCTTTTAAAACACCAGAAGTACTCACATGTCATTGTTGACATCGTCGTGAAATATATTCACTAGATTGAATAGATAGAAAAATTAAGCATTGTCTAGAGCATCTTCTTCTTTTATATACAAGACGAATGTAAACAATCTACACATGTGTCGGAAAAGTAAAACATGATGGTGACAAAAAAGCTTCATCGAGTAAAATGAAGGCTCCATCAAGTTAGATATAATGTTGTTTTTCATCATCTTAACTTAAAATGGCAGCTGAACCATAAACCTTTACAGGGTTATAGCTTGAGTTTTGTTTAATGTGTTAATCCCCGACCTTTCTGCGTTCTTAACAGACTTCTCGTCTCAGTCTGTAAGGAGAAACCACATATATATCGTTAGATAGATATATTTGCGGTTTTTTCAGTAGTATGATGCAGGTGTAGACATTAGCGATATTATCCCTGATAACAATATAACATGCAAACTTCCCAGTACAAACCTTCCATAAATCACAAGTTCTCTCCTCAGTAGAACTTTTGTGAATAGTTAACTGTATTCCAAGTGAAGTTATTCAATTTCTCTGTTCACAGTCTTAGTCAGCAACGAAACGACGCGGCTATCTCCGGATCATCAGGAAGATGCCGGGGATGGAGACAAGATTTTTGATTCGAAAGATACTAACAAAGTACAACAGGAACAATGCAACACTCAAGAGCAAAAGGAAAAGCAACTCGAGGAACGGGGTGACGCTGTCAGTGAAGCTACAATTAAAAAGAACGTATACACAGAGACCTGTAAGGAGCCGCAGAATAAGCCAGCAATAGCAGGCGAAACTCGTGCTGCTAATGCAGCTCGGGTGAAGCTTGATAACAATCCAGTAGTGGCCGCCCATAGCGCACACGAAAACACCTCCAGCCATGATGATGTTCAACAGCAGAGCATCAAAATCGCCGAAGAGGACCTGAAAAATATCGTAAAGGATTTGCCTTCGCATATCAAGTCTAAAGTCGATCGTTTCGTTGAACATTTCGGAGCAGCTGGTAGGCAACGAATTTATTGACTTTATATAGATAAGGTCCACTTGGGAAGTTAATTCTTTCTCGCCGTTTTCGTCGCACTTCCACAATATTTCGTAAATTCAAACCAGTTCACAGAACAGAGTGCAAAGAAGTGGAGGAGGTACGAAATCTAATGAGGTGCATCTTTATGATGGGGAATCGATCATCCCACGTTTCACTACATATATTTATCTAGTAAGCATCAGCTGTAAAGAAATAGTAGTCAGTGATGGCGTAGCATCGCATACGAAGCTTCGTATATAAGTAGGATATCCAAGATATCACAATTTCCATTTTCGTAGCAGCAAAGCACCGAGAATTCAACTGCAGTATAGAGGTATAGACCCCAAGCACATTTACAGCCGTTGTATATGCTCCAGAGCGGTGTTCATGAGTCTGTTCATGTCAATCGTGCTGTCAATCAGAACATCAAATATTATACTATACGTATGGAGATCCAATAATGTATCAACTTTATTGCATTCTAGCTAAGAATTTCTAAACATGTTTTTATCTAGTTGTTACATGTGATTTCCGGTTGTGTATTAGTTTTGAACCAATTAATCCTTCAAATGTATTATCTTACGCTGAATTTATCTTCTCAAGCGAATAAGTAAAAGGGAATTTAAGATATCGATCATCATTTGAGTTTTTATATACCATGTTTGTTGTAAACTTGTTTTTCCGATAACCCAACAATTAAATTATTTGATAGTCGACGTGTTGTTTCTTTATTGGCCCCATAGTAAACATAACCTCGAATAAAAATACCTGAACTAGTTCCGGATACATGCCAGGTCTACTTACCTAATGTTGGGTTTCAACTTAACGTTGATAGTATCGCTATTCGGACAAGAAAGAGATTAAGTTCACTTTTTTTTCAATTGAAACTTATTCTTATTCTAGTACTACTTTTCAAGTTGCATAATTATAAAATTACGTTGTATTGATGCCTGCATTGTATTTAAATTATCGCGCCTACAGCGGAATGATAATGCCATTCGTACAAGATTTTGATGCTCTATGAATTATCTATATGAAAATTTTAGGAGCACCGTCGCCAATAAAACCACTTCGTGTAATAGAGACACATGCAGCCGACGCTGATTCGGAGGAGTCACTAGAACTGAAGATCAATAACACCTGTAAGTTTGCCCTCGCAGTCAATTACTCTGCGCCACCCTTGTGGCTTATGTTTAAATTTGTTCTAAGACCTGCTGCCTACTTTCAAAAATAATGGCAACTTTTTTAATGGCAAATTTTCCACCTAATTACAGTTCGAGTGGGGCGCATGCATAATGGGAGAACAAATTGAGCTAACAAATATATAGACATACGTGACAGCCCGTTTTTGTTCTTCTACTAGGTTATTGGGAGATGTTTAACGGTATCAATTCTAAATATATAAATAAATATTTATTTCAAGACTGAACAACGGCGCTTGCGATTAAGGAATGAGAAATAAGGTCGGTGTAAAATATATTATGTTCAAAAGCAGTGAACGGTTCGAATGTTGCGTAATAACGACATGAACTAGTATCTGAGCGTGAGCGTTTCTGAAAAACTAATATATATAGTAACCTATAAAACGCGTCAAAACTTATTCATTGATTTTTATCTCCAGTTGTGGTGCCACCACTCGGAGACTTGGTATCAAAGTGCATTCAACACAACGGATCGCAGATGTCCACCGGTCAACAATCAAACATAAACTTGAGCGAACTTCAACAGGGTGAGTGTAAAGGACAACTTCTTGTTGACAGACTGAAATTCGGTTCTATCAACTTGCTCATTTAATTACAGGTCCGTATATCGTGGTGAGGATGCACCAGCACACATTACGCGGTCATCTTTAATACTGTACTTTGCTCTTTAAAAGTATTGTTTTTTCAGCTGAATTTTCAAATTATTTATGTAATGCTTTACTGCCATTTTAAAGCCGATTTTTAGCATCATGATAATAATCCTAGTACATTTAAATAGCTCCTTCGCAGTATAAAAAAAGCATATGCTTTCTTTTATTATTTGCTTTTCATTTTTGCCGGTTTTTAATTTTAGTACCATTATTCAGCAGTCCGCCCCTTTCTCAGTTTCAGCGCAGAATTGTCCTAAAATGTCAGCTTCGTTTTCGCTGTGGCAGTGCACACATCGGCAAAGGTGCCTTTGTGCAAGTATAGAGGCTTCGATACCCTGTTAGGAACAGTGGGTCAAATACTATGTCAGTTCTCCTCTGGGCTTGTCGGTTCTGTCCGCCATTATGACCGCAGTTTCACGCGGTAGCGTCTTTCACTCCTTGGCACGCAGCAACTACTATTTTGCACTGCCTGTTTGCTTCTTCTAGCAGTTTTCTTATAGCTTTCGCCCTTCGTCAACATTGAAACTAACATTGAAAAATATTGTTCCTGCTCACATTAGGATCGTAAAAATACTTACAGTTCTGTAAGCCTAGACGATGCGAAATGCAGGAATATGGTAGGCGTTTTGTTTATTATATTCAAGTGACTGTGACACACCTCCGTCAGACAGGTGAATAACACTTTCGTTATCTGAAATCCTCGCTGATGTCGCATTCTATTTTACGTACGTATCTATTTCTTGTATTTGTTCTTTTTTCTGTATATAGTTATTTGTATTAAGCACGCAATGTACTAAGGCATCAGCCAAATGCAAGATTTATAAATTTCGTTTTCTCGTATTAACTGAAGCCCCGAAAATCAAAAGCCTTGAAGCAAAGCATGTATATATAAATATTTTTATATACATAAATATAATTGTTTATGCAAATTCAAAAAGTGTTAGTGGTGGATTGGCTTAACTTAATGAAAGCTTAGAGAAACTTACTAATCTATTGCTTAAAATTAAAAAAAAATTACTGTGAGGACACGAGTGTGGCACCAAAAGACAACATGTCGACTTAGATTCAATTTTTGCCTGCAGATAGAACTTGTGTAAAACAAAACCAATATATACACGTGTGGTACAATTCCGTACCACTCAGTAACCTACCGCAGGACTGTGTGCTGAAGATCTTAGCATGCTGCTAAGTATGACTGTCTTTGTTAACCGACTGTTCGATTAATCCATAAATTTTAACCCTTAATTAAGGGGTCGATTTAAAACAGAACGTTGGCGAAAACAAGAATGGAAATTAAGTTTTCTAGTTAAACTGTTGTGAAAGACTTTCTGAAGAGTGATTAGTAAAACTAAAATAAGAGTCAGTGGAAGTATAACAAAATGCGGAAGAAAAGAACCGGAAACGCTGAATAACTAGATCCGTTTAGATTCAGCGTATAATTGTTTTCATCGAGTGACGCCAGCTACTTGATCGCATTAGTAACTAGCAACTATAACTCTTCTTATGTATGCTCGTGAAACATTATGTATTGTCGTCGTTCATTTCTCCTTTGTGCCCTATTTATTCAACTACTTTATTCAACCCATTTATACTAGGCGCGCTCTTGCCCACTTACCCTTCCCTTTTTTGGTATTGGATTCGGATCTAGATGGCGGTGCGGAGCCCGCTTTCGAGGCAATGTCGCTTCGTGTAAATCTTTCCCCGCGAAGTAACGAAATCAGCTGTGGCGCCGTTGTTAGTTGTATTTTTTTCATCACTTGAAAGTTAGCTGTTATCGAAAGTATCTGTTTTGAAGTCCGTCGATCATCTTTTGACGTTTCAACTAAACGAGGTCATATCGGGTAGTTTATTTGGGTAAGTTCTCAAACGTTCCGAAATGCGGTCAATGGGAGGATTGAAATCTGATTGAATATTATAATGTCCTAGTGTGCGCCTGTATTTCATTGGAACCGTTGGGTGTTCTATCCAAAAGCCCGATCTAAGCAGTGGAGCAAATTGTTTCCTAGTTTTTTTGACAGGAGGCATTGCCTTCATGTACTTTGTTGTTTTTGTTGTATTTAGCTTATTTCTAGCATTTGTGATTGTTTATGCTTGTGCAGTAAGTCTTTAATTAAAGCAATCCGCCTGGATGTCCAGGGATTATGTAACTAGAATATCCATGTAACAGTAGCGTATAGAAGCAAACATGTTGGGAAGACTGCTCGTGAAACTTAACGAAGTTTGTTAAATTTAGCTGTCTTCCATTAGATAATTTACAATAGACTATTTTGAAAATGGGGTCCGCACGCCAGTCTGTAAGTACTTCTTATGTAATATGAACCTTCTTTTCGATTTTAATTGCGAATAGACGCAACGATGGCCTCCGATATCGAGGAGCAAGCTCGCCTTAATGAAGTGGAGAATTCTGAACACGATAACGATAAGGAAGCTAGAATAATCGCCGAGCTAAAGGATAAGGATCTTCTTTCACGCAAGCGTAGTCAAACTGAGATGGAACCCGCGGTACGTTACAAAATACTCTTAATAGTCAGTGCTATCTATCTATAGTTTAGACAAAAGTTTGTAGTGTGCGATGTACCGTTATATAAGTTCTGCATATCAAGAATAGTACAGCTCGTTTTACATTTGTAGTTTTATGTATTTTCAGTTGGATTAAAATAATAATAATACCCCACTTTATTTCTCAATATATATTGTATCACACACTAGCAGTAGCCTGGCAGCGAGCCTCGCGTCTTTAGCCAGTTGACTACTGCGCGCCTTTCAACACTTGTTTTTGTCGTCTCATATTTATTCAAAACATATTTATTTACACTTTTTTTCCCGTCGTCTTGCTCCATTGATTGAAATATATCTCTGAGCATTATATATATTACAACGGAAAGATTTCTAGTGCTTATAATCCTTTTTTGTATTCAGAGCTATACAAGAAAAAAACCTGTTGGTACGTTTTCCGTTACAAATTCTGTCCTGATCGTTTGCCATTATGTTCTCTCTCTTTCTCTCCCTCCCCCCCCATCTCTCTCTATTTCTGGCTTTCTCTGCTTATTATATTATAGTTGTTATTCCTGCGTTATTCATGTGGTGTGATAATACAATGCAAAGTTTTTGGTTTTTGCTAACGATGGCTACTGTCTGATTTTGGCCCCTCTTTCTCTGTAACGCCATTTCTAGGCATTTGAATTACCCCGCGCGACGAAGTATCCGCATAAGGATTTCCCGGCTCTTCCGGAGTTTCGAAGTGATTCGCCCCCTCTGATGACTTTCGGTGACGGTTACGAAGATGTATTCCGGGCACGTTTATCTTCCAAGGACGCCTGCATTCAAAATATAACATCCTTCGAGGAGGACATGGTATAGGAAAACTATAATTGTTCTTGATATACGTGATTGCAATACCCCTTTGCGATATTATTTTGATTGGGGACAGCCATTGGTAAAAACTCTTTATATTAAGGTTATTCGAATGTTCTAATAGATCCTTTTATTAAAGGATTTCCTGTTTTTATCTAAGCCCAATCACTTTGTTTTATTGTCATTGGAAGAAATACCACTGCATTATGAGTAACAGAAATATGATACTTTCCAGAGTGTTCAAGAGATTTCAGCGAACATCGGAGCTGGCATTTTGACTGATTTAGAAGAAAAGCAAAAATACCCCGCTGTTTCACCCTCTAAGGAAGAACCACTTGTCATTCAAAATGAGGCTCAAAGTCATGAAAGCGTCATACAGCCATCACCAATGCCAGTAGAAAGGAATGAGCCAGAAGGAGCCGAGACCCAAAGCATTGACTTAAACAAAACCTCAGCAGGAGATTACTTCAACAAAACTCTGGATATGACATTACGTACTTCTGGTTTTAGCGCATGCGGCTTGGGTATGCTTTTAGCTTTCGATGAGATGCTTGATCCTGCGGTCGGGCCTCTGCTGCCGTATGGTTTAAGGAGACGAGGCGCCAACGTCATTATATTCATAGCAAGTCTCGTCTTTGCAATTCTTTTTTGGTTTGTAGTGTTATAATATCAACGATCATAACACCGATAGATGACTGTAGCGCCGATTTCTAGATATCAATTAATATAATACATTACGTCGAATGTGACGGCCGCCGTTGCACGCTTTCTATGTGTTCCCAAAGTTCAACCACTCAATACCATCCCGCGCACTAACGTTGAAACTCTTCGAAATGCGGCGTCAATCCCAGATAGCGTAATGCTGTTATCAGTCTCTACTTTAGCTTCACAGAAATTGCATACTCCATCAAACGGAATCAGTTATGGCGAACTATGAGAACGTGAAGCCGCCATAAAATTACACGGAAATGTTTATACAAGCGCGAATTACGAAGAAAACAAACGGAAAGTAACTATCATATATTTATAATTAAATCGCTTTTAAGAGGTTTCCGCATGCAAAAAAAATAAAGTAGAGAATGCGGCCAGTAAGACTTTCATTTATTGCGCTGCATCGTCTATTAAATGAGGTAAATGAATTGTCCACTGATTGTTTTAATTTCATAATTGTTTGCATCATCTCAAATAAATGTGAAATCATTTTCATAATTACAGCGTTATCCTTTTAATATTATTATTATTTATTTTACTATTATTAAGCTACCAAAAGTATGAAACATACACTGAAGCTTGTTCTGTTTGTTATTGCACGGCCAGCTTAGTTCTTAAAGAACAGCACACTCACTTGAAGTATACAAAGTTCATAGCTTAAGAACTGGTAAATGGGTTTACCAGTTTAAAAACAGGTGGGACCTGTTTAAGTTCATGTAGTTCTGAATAGGTTTACGGTGTTCGAATTTTCTACAGTGTTCGATGTGCTCAGACAGGCGGTGAAAAAAACCATTGGCCATGATACGATGCCAGTAAAAGAATTCGTAGACTGTAAAATCGACATAGGCGATTGTTAAGCAAAGAAGCCATGTTCTCTCGTTCAAAATGCACTTTCATTGTTGGAGCAGGGCCTCGCAGCCATCCGCATTGCACGTAACCACTTGATTCTCGTTCATGAAGTTGTGTCTTTGAGGAGTGTTGTATACATGTACATCTGAAAACGTGCGTAGGTGATCTTAGTGATTCCCCAGACAGGAATAGCGTAACGGTACTTACTCTTAACTGAAATGAATTCTCAGTTTCAACAACATAGAGAACTAAATGAGCAGGCTTTGACATAGGCTGATTCCTATAATGAATCCTCATTATGTAAACAGATCTTATATAGTTATCATGCTATCAAATCAACTAGTGCATCTTATAGTTAATTTAGTTTACTCCTGTTTTAATTTGTTTCTGAAGACCCATTTGCAACTAAATAGACAAACGAGAGTCCCGTAGATATTTTCCTGCTGAGCTCTCACTTTGAATGTTCTAAGTAGTGTGAATGGCGTGTTTTGAGAAACTGACCCAGTCCAAAAAATGTTGTTACATCTACTGACCTATGGCATTTAATGTACCCAATTATATTTTCTAATCACCGTTCGTATGAATTGTGTCTATAAACATAGGTTAACCCTTTAATTTTATTTGAGGTCCGCGAGTTGTTGCTCATAAACTACAAGGATTACTTGCTCTTTCCCACGAGCCCAGGTTTTCTGCCCGAGTGGCGCAAGATTGTAAAAATTTAGGTAAGCGTTAAACTGAAGTCTTCCAGCTAAATTTCGGCATGATACTGAAGTTTGGGGAGAGCATCGGCGTTTTCTTTTCATCACTGATAATTGCAGGCGAATAAGTCTTGTCAAAAAAGCCTTACATTTATAACCATGTGACATGTAGAGCATCAGACTTCAAAATAGTCACTGGAAGTAAAAATAATCTGTCAAATAAAGCTGAAATGCGGAGGAATGTTTGCGTTTTGAAGGTTAGTGATGTCAATCATGTCGCATGCTAGCTGTCCTCGAATTTTTGACGGACCTATTCTAGAAGTAGTCAAATAGACTCGCCCAGGTCTTGAAAATCCTATAATAGTGTAAGTGTGCACGAGATGTGATGCTTTGTTAACTGTGAACTTAATAGAATAGTCTTTGGGGCGATCACAAAATGGAACAGTGTATGAAATATTCGTAGAAATAAATTTATTTAGATTGAAGATGAGATGGCGGACTCATCGGAAGCTCATCGGGTCCACGCTTTATTCTTCCTGCGAACTGCTAAGCGCCCCGAGTTTCCATATTTCCCAAGTTCCGGGTGACTTTTTTGTTTCTACCCTTTTTGCACTTTCTTGTAGCATTTTGTGTCTTATATGATTTTGTTGATCCTTATTGTTGCTATTGCCTTTTGCGCTTCTGGGAGCTTTTTTTCCGTTGCGTTTCAATCTGATCGCTACTAAAAAGCGCCTACATAATTGTGAATTCCGCACTCGTAGCCAAACGCCTTTGCTCTATTGCTCCCCACGTTTTTGGCACAATTTTAGTTGCCAGTGATTCTTGTTAACGCTTATTGAGCTCTTTGTTCTAATGTTGTCTCACCTCGCCCGATGGCTAGTAGATTACAGTACAGCACATGGGATTCTCTGGACTCTCTTGCAGGCAGACAAACTTTCGGACGTTATTGTATCCCATGTCCTACTGCAGAGGTTTTAGTATCAACCGTTACGCTGCTTGTGTGTTACTGTCCTATGGGTAAAGTACGAGACTGTAAAACTCCGCAGGTACGGCAAAACCTTTTTTCTCTCATGTTGTCGATGATGACGTGTCAGGTTGAGAGAATTGAAGATAAAGGATCAGTGAGCATAGCTTTCTTAATCGTTCTTTCCGGGTTTTATGGCTGGTACTAAGCTCTATGCGTTGAAAAACATATTAGGTATGTAAAGAACGATCATTCCTGCAGCAAATAAACGAAACGACTGATACGCATGTTAGATCACCCTTGTACTAGTAAAGTTTTTGAGCACGGGTTTAATTTAAATAGAGGTAACGAATGGGCATCGTAATGGGCCAGTTGGCGTTTCTCATATTTACCCGGAAGGTATTTGTAATAATGAGTGATTCATTTAAAAAAAGAAACGAACAGCATGCCACTTTTGTAAGTTAATCTTCTTAAACTATAGCCGCTATGCGCTACATCACTGTCATGCACAAACCAGATGCACGATTACATAGATAAATTGTTTTTCTATCTTTTTACATACATTGACAATAGTAGCCGAGGTGTCGATAGAAAGAAGAGACGATTATTTCGGACTAAGTAAGAACTGGCTTCAAGTCAGCGCAGACTGACTGCCGCTAATATGACTCTATTGGCACCCGAGTGGCCACACTATGTTTTATACTTATTGATCTACGACAGGAGCCACTGGGGCTAGCTGCAGGCACCGCTCACGTCACTGGACGGAATTTTACCCTTAGGCTGCTGTTTACCCGGACACAGCTGAGTATAAAGGAACGAAGTCATCGTACATACTATTGTCTACTGTAATTGTATCCTATTCACAAGCAATATTGCGATTGCAACCCGTATTTCAGTACCACAGAGTCGTTTAGTCATATATTAGCTATAAAACTTTAGTTAAACACTATGAAAAGGTAAAGGTGCCGAATAATGCTCGGGTCAGCCTTTGTGAAAAAAAAACATTTTAATCAACCGGGATGTTACCATCCATCGTGTTAGTCACCACAGCTCTTCTAACCATAATTATTCTAAGAAAACTTTATAGCCGGGTTTCAGGTCAGTAGTGGCGTGCGAACGAATTTTGCAAATGTGCTAATGAATGGCACAGCCATCGCAGTCTCTTGAACTACAGGTCGTTTTCTGCTGAAAGGGACAGGACAAAAACCTAAATCTGGACCACACTGAGTCCGTTTGCAGTGATCTCTCTGCTAAAGCTCGTCGTAGATGAAAGATGTTTATAACAGACAGACGAAACAGGCAGTGCCACGTCGGCGATCGCTAGTTTGCGCTGCTGTGGCTATTGCCCGAGTACTTTCATCACGCGCTCTTTTTCTTTAATGTTCTGTGGTCCAACGTTGCACCGAGCCTGTTACCCAGTTCCAGGTTCAACCTAAATTTCGCATTGTGACGAGTCTGATAGGAAAGCTCTTACAGCCTGTATAGGACGCTATTACCAAAAAACCGCTAGAGGGGAAGGTTTGCTGGTTATGGGAGGTCTGATGCCTGCGTATGTTTGAACCCAGCTGAAATGGCCACTGTGGCCGAGGAGTGCTTGGCATAGTGGTCCCCAGACCAGTCGGGGACGATTCTTGTATCCGGGTTGTAAAAAGCGGTCAATCTAAAGCGTCTGGAGGGGCACCCACAGTCGAGTGGTCTGAACGAAATCAAGGAAGCTCCTTAACAGAAAAAGTGCTTTCGTGTAAGCGGTCGTATTAGACAAGTCGATGAAAATCATTTTTAGCAATCAGGTCCATTATGTAACGGCTTATACAATCTTTAGTCTTTACTTATTCGTAGTGGATATTAGCAAATTTCATGAATATAACACTCAAGGTTTATACATGTTCCAATACTTGTGATATGTGAAAAAAAAAAAAAGAGTAACATTCTTAAGTATTTTTTCTACATCAACTTACCAAGTCCGTTTAGACTTTATGGTTACGTGTGAGTTTTTTTTATTTCTATTATTAATTCAGTTATCATATCTACTTCATATTCGAGTACTTTCGGTTCTGAATTGAAATTATGTTTTAAAATTAAACATATAGGTCATGTATGTGAAACAACATATGTGAACAAAGCCCATATTTGCTTGTCTCGCTAGTTTCGAGCTTACGATATTCGGGAGTTTGAAAAATACACATAAAAATCGCAATGAAAGTAATAGAAGAAAAACACTGTCGCAAGTTACTTATGGTCAAGAGCTCTGAATCAACCTATTTTCCATTACGTACACCGATCATAAATTGAGAACAGATGATTTTTCCTAAAAATATTGGTCTTCCACAAAGGCGAACAGTTGACTGTTCCACAGTTTTGTGAAAGGTATATTAGCTTTGCTTTCCGTGTACTTTGCGGGTTTTCAGTCACGGAATAGTTGATCGCATCTCAAATCCACTAATAAGAAATAGTACGTGAGCGTTGCAGTAGATAGAGCGATTATGGATTAATATGTAAAATCCTGATTTTCAGATACAATAAACGAAGTTTATGGCGTATGGTTTTTAATTTTTAGTAGTAATTTCTAGGAATACAACTTTATGTAACCATTTGTTCATCTCTTTCAAATACCTTCAGTTTTAGATGAACTTTGAATACGATGCATTCTACTTGTTAACTGAAGTCCGCTGATGCATTCGACTTTAAATTAATCTGAGTACAAGGCTTATTTATATTGTGTAAGTATTGCGTGATACAACAATGAAGCCTTGACAAACGCACATATCTGGTGACTTTTAAGGTCTTGCGCGAGTAAAACGTGTTCTCATTCGGTAGCCTTGAACGGAAAAATTTCCAGGCTTATTTTTATTAACACATACATTACGCGCTCTAGCAAAATTGTTTTCCGAATGCCTTAAGAACAGTTCAGGTCGAACAGACATATAGGAATAACAGTAATCACACGCGATTAACAAAAAGGATGATGCTAACACATAATCAGCAGATTTTTTGGATATACAGATGCAACGCATCCTCTACATCCTAACTATTAAGCTGGCTTTATAAGTAGGATACGTAATAAAGCCTGATTCTCCTTTTTCCTGTATTTTTATATTGACTGAGGTTTGACAGCTATGTTCTGTTATTATATGCGGCTGAATTTAACATGATTATATATATATATATATATATATATATATATATATATGTATATATATATGTTTTCTTATACACGGTATATGTTTTTTGATTTTGTTGGACTAAAAATTCTATACCATTGAGACATTTAATAAAATCAGTCGGAAGTTGTGTGCCGTAGCGCTGTCACTGATGTGATTAAGAGACATGTAAGGTTTTAGTAGTCTGATACCGCCAACGAGTAGTGTTTTTTCGCAAAAGAAATAACTGTTTCGCAACTATTAACGTTGTATAGATTGCGAGACTTACGAGAGTCTATGGCTCGACACAAGCGCCTTCACCAGCTATGGCTGCTCCCTCTTTTTATCGTTTCCTTCACCGGTCGCTTGTTTAGGCTGCGGTGGGTTAGGCAGTATGTAAGGACCATCCGTTTGCTTTGAGCACGACAGGGTTAATATACAAGTAACCCTTCTAATACAGCTGCCTTCTAACGTAAAATGTCGAAAAAACTTGACGACCCCTGACTAAATACAGCAACGGTAATTTCCTAACCGGAATGTGAATGAATCGTACGACAAAAATGGGTGATAGGTGACATGAGTTACTAGTGAGTTGATTTATTTACTGGTGTCAAAACAAGCGTAGCGGATTGACAATTGCGATTAAGCGTAGCCTTGGATTGTCCATAATATTTCCCCAGAAAAGGTTTACAGGGCAATATGGCAAACCGTGTGTATAACTGGAGCGTTATACATATGTCGTGCCTTATTGCACGAGCAATTAAAGGTTTTGTGATTATTGCAATGCCATTGTGCTACGTTCATGGAAGGCATTTTTAGTAAGTATAATTATTCCAGCGATTTCAGTCATCGGATGAATCTTGTATAATAGTGGAGTACTCCTATTATAATACAGTTGAGCTACGTATGCAAGCTTTTCTAGGCCTTCCATTCATGGAAATCGCCTTTAACGTTCACAGTCACACTGAGATCAGTAAAATCGTATCATAATCATCAGCCAAACACCAGTTCACGGAAAGATCAAGAGCCTGTGGATGTGAACAAAGAACGTGCAGTCCGATTGAAACAATAAGGATACTCCTCTACGACATTAGGAAGGCTACAGGTAAACATCGGTCAAGTGTAGAGAAATTGCAAAATCATTACTTTTAAAGTTTATTTGACTAATTAGTAGTAGGCAGTTCTAATTTTCAAAAAAGTAGTGCCGACAGAAGCTCGTGCCGCTTGAACTAAGTTTGGTAAAAAGACCACTGAGGGGCTACAAAACATGAAGTTCCTCGCAGCACAAAGTTATAGTGTCTTCGAATTTTTGTGAGTAGCATCAATAAGCGAGTTAGATGAAAAGTTCATGTTTGAATTTACTATAGATGGGTCTTCGCTTTTTGGCCATGAGAGAAACGAGTTAAGGCTCAATTCATACAAATCTCATGCCTACTTGGCGCCTAAAATTGTAGATCGCCTTTAAGCATCAAGGAAAGATAGGCAAAGAGTACTTTTTCTGGAAGATGAAAAGCGCATAACATAATGACGGTCGGTTGTTCATCATATGAAAGCTTACTCAAGAAAGCCTTTTTATCATGTTAGACTCCATGCTCAAATTGAAAATCTGGTTCTAAGTCACGAATATCAACTGGATCAACAAACAAGATTTTATAAAGACATCTAATAATTCAAAATACTTATATGGTCGTGAGTCATATATTGTAGCTTTTCTTGTAAAAAAAAAAATGTAAATTTTTTCATTCACTTCGCTATAGACTGCCAGTGCTCTGTAATGAAAGCTATATTACACCACGACCTGAAACTCTGTCCTCTGAAACACTGTTGGTACACCTTAGAACTCACCGAAAATGTCCACAAAAGACACGCAAAGCTATATTTTAATCTTTTTAGATACAAAAAGAGGGAATCGTTATTCCCAGTTGAAGCAACCACATAGGGACGAATTGTCAGATTGTTTAAATGCATCGGAAACAGCATCTTGTCTGATGTGCCACCATTCCGAGGCTCTGAAGCGTACTATCATTGCCAAGGTTGTTGCCGAGGTACTGGCAGTCTTGGTTACGAAGTCGCACACAGGTTCCCGCTTCTAACGAAACAGCGTCACTGAAACCAGTCTCTGGAAATGATCTTATTTACGAGATAATATTTTTACGCTAGATGACGCACGATCAGGCTTACTTACCAAAATCTACTAATCGTCCTACGTTTGGTAGCGACCTTTTATCAATGGAGGCAAAATAGTTTGTCGATGAGCGCGCAATTAGTGTTATGTCTTGTGGAAAGAATTAAACACGTTTTGGTTGATAGATCCATGTGAGTTGTTATGTATCTGAAACCTCTGGTTGCTTCATTTTGCTGAATAATAACTCTTTATCTTGAAACGTATATATAGAATGCCATGAGGAATAGAGGGAAATGCCCATAATGTCAATCAGATTTGTTGACGTTTAACCCAATTTTTAGGAAGCGCTAACAGAGCTGAACACACCGAAGATTGATTTATTCCTTATGTGCACTATTGCAGTGCTTATTTATAACTTTTATAAATGATTTGCTTATGCAAATATGCCGGAAAGATGCACGGCGAAAATTAGCGAAGCCCTCGATTCTACGAGACGACTATACTTGATGTATTGTATATAACAGCGTACTACAAAAGTCATTACATATCATGAGTGTATCGGCGTTAAAAGATTCCAGTCCTTACAAAAAAATCTATACACATATCTCCAAGTTTGTGAGATAACGTTTTTTTTTTATATTGTATATGTGATCAGGATTGCCTTATTTAAAAGCAGTCATTTTCTATTTCTTGAACTGGATTTGAACTGAGAAAATCCATTGTGTCGAGCTCCGGACAGACTTCTTTCCCAAGCAGAAGTCCCTGTATCAGATGATTTGGCGTACATACAATATAGTGCACATCCAATGTATCATCACGGCGAATTAAGTGGCATGGTTTATATAATTATTTTAATTCACACATCGATAGTACTGACTTTTGCCTCCCCCCATTTATCTCACTAAGGTAGAAATCCTTATTATTTCCGTAAATTAGGTATTCATTGTTTCTTGTCGTTATCCACGAACTGCTAAAATAATATTAATAGGAGAAGAACTCTAAACCCATAGTCAGTCGAATTGCGTTTGCCAGAACTCACATCCCGTTTCTTACCGACCATCAAGTTGCAGTCAGCACGTTAGACATGCGTACAGAACGAAATAGGTTAGGTTACGAGCAACCAACCGAACTGAATTTGAAAACCCTATCTGCTTTGTTTGAGTGCGGACCTTGGACCTTCCTTTTCGTTCTCGAGTTGAATACACACGGGCGCCCCTCGCCTTACTGGTATATTGCGGTGTTCGGACGTTAACATTGAACAAATCTTATTCACCTGTTGGGTAGCTTCAAGATGCTGTTAAACAGAGATACAGGTTATATTCCTGCCAGAAGAAAAGCGGTAGAGCGTCCAATGAACTCTTTTCGATAATCTATGATTTGAGTCTGCATTGAAATCTCCGTCGGCTGGAGCTCACAGTTCGACTATTTGATATAAAACGCTTTCTTTTGCCAACCAAGTGATTCATCGCTGTTGTTCAATGAATACTAGCCATCAATTTGTCCCTAGTGCATTTTATTAGGACTACTTGGAAAGAATGATTATTCCCCGGCGAAGGAGATTTCTCGGATTTTTGCGCATGCTATAGCAAACGCTTCGGTGATTCAATAGAAATGTTTTGTGAACGCTAGTCGGAATCATTGCTCGTAACATCCTGTGAAATGCATGAATGTGGTTAAAACGTTTTGTAATATTTTGTGAGCCAATGTTATTCTCTTGTTTCGTTAGTATATACCTGTTCTTATGGGAAATTAACTGTTTCAGAAAGCAAGGGGATGATTGCTCCTTGAAGCCTCACCAAAAAAAGATAGTTTGGAGAAGAACATGCAACGATTTCAAGAATCGCTGTTTCTATTATAAGTAGAAGAATCGGAGAAAGATGCAGTAGATGTATGTTCAATACATTGCGAAACTTTCCTTGAACTTAATCACCTATACATAAATACTTTACCACTAAGCAATATTATTTAACTTGCGGTAGAGAGGTCTTAGCGCATTTTCATCTTCCAGATTCCAACACGAACCGTGAATAATTCAAAAGAACAATTTTTGGTGGCAAATTATGCCACGAGTCAGTATGTAGGCGTCTACCAATTCAAGGGTTTAACATTATCTTTTCCATTATGAATAGATATAATCAACTCATTATCTTAAATCATTACCTCGGAGTAATGAATTAATAATTTTAAACTCTCGGGTACTATACTAGGAAAAAACGCACACAGATAAGTTTAACCAGCTTTTAATTCAAATAGGTCCTCATAGTGTCCGAAGCAACTAGCTTGTGCTGGGCCAATGAGGCGTTTGAGGTCTGAGCAAACTCAGACTCGATGCATTATTAAGTGTTGCCTGCATTTCTAGCTTTTTTTTTTTAATTACACAATAATAGTATTGGTTGCCTTTCTCCAATCAATATCCCAGTCGTCTTTTTAGACACAATGTTCCTTCTCATCTTGAGCATGAATTTTCTCTGCGGGGTCCGAAAGTCCTGCAGTGGCTGTAGTCAATCTGTTATTTCAATCAAAATCTCATCGTGAAAGGTCTAATTCACCTCCATTTAACTAGCGATTTGTTACAGTTTCGTCATCGCATTTTTCGCCGAGCACGTGAAAAGGAGCGGGTCTAAACTGTCCTTATCTTACTACAAACTAACAAATTCCAATAACTAATACACTACTTTTCGATACTTGAAGACATGTGCAGAAACCGAAAAAGACACAAACATGCAGGTCTAACAGACCGATATGGTTTTGCTCGGAAACACTTTTTTGAGACAAGAGTACGGAGCAGTATCGAAGACTTGTAATCGATAAGAAACACAAATCTTCAGGTTCAGATATATAATTGATCAGGCATCACATTCTTTTAAATGACGTATAGGTTCTGCATGCTAAACCACCTCAATAATATGCTCACATTGCGCAGGGTAATTTGGAAGCAAACGCGATTGCACTATTCGATGATTTTAAGAATAACTTTTTCAACCATAACGTTTTCATTTGGAATAAAACACGGTTAATTCGAACCGAAGTAGAGTAATCTGCGAGCTCACACAGTCTTCTTTATTGTCATTTTGATTCAAATTTTGAAGTCATAATTTCGTATCTGTGATAATGACTTATGGCGGTCTGTTTCATGGCATCGCAGAAATAAGAAATTGGATTCTACTTTTCATATCATTAACTATGTATCTCGTAATATAAGAGGGCGCCTAAGGTTTTTCAGTTGTTTGTGAGGGTTAAAACATTCCAGCACAATGTAAGAATGTACTAGCCGGAATTGCGATCCCATGTTCAATGGCGCCTTTTTATACCTTATAAAACTACTTCACTAGTACACTGACAAGTATCAGTAATAATAATAATCAGTTTTCGCATAACCTTAGCTTAAAAAATTTCGCTTCACTAATTTTAGTTCACTTGTTACCCATACGCTCAAGTATCGTCGCTTAAGTATCGTTTGCCTAGATTATTTGCTCATAAATCTAACGTTGTACATTGCCCAATTACGATCCAGATTGTACGTTTGTGTTAGGCTTATTTGTTTCATCTGTGCGCGCGGTAATTTCAAAACTTCAAACAGTGCGCTCGCTGCCCTCTCCTACGTTCGTCGCGTTTCCCTTTCCTGTTCAAAGCAGACGTTCTCTCTGTTATGGGTCAGCAGCACAGCAACAATGTCGTATTTACATTAGACGCTTTAAGGCCCCCCGCGGCCGCTGTACTGTGCTTTGTTTCGCTGCCGTGGCAGGCGCGCTTGCCACTGGTTATCAACAGTAGGGCACCAGTAACTCCGCTATCACGGGCTCTGTACGCCTCCGAGTACATTCTTTCTTGGTTGTACTCTTTCTGTGATCTAAATTTTGTTAAGTTGTAGTTTTCTTCTGCGAACAATGCTGACAGAGCTTTTCCGAGTCAAAAGTGTTCATGTACAGCATATAACGTTCGTTGTACTATTTGATACCATGTAGCTTTTAAGAAATGTGTGTGTATAAATGGCTTAGGTTAGGTTAGATTCTATCGCACCTATGATGATACTGGTGTCTCGGTGTATTCTGATATTGTGCTGGAGGACGAAATGTTACTGTGGAAATGAGTGGGTGCTACCAACGCCTTTTGTGTGGAGTCGGTGCTTGATCGAGCGCTCAGCAATTCTCGATGCGCAAGTGGCTGTTTGTTGATCGAGTTACATTACAGTCTCAGTGCCCTCAAATCCTATCTATTTAACCCGTTAGTCCTCAGTGAAAACCATTAAGCGAAAATCAGTCGTAGGAGGGGATGACATGACCCTTGAGGCCTTAGAGTTTTGCTAGAGTGGATGCTGACTCAAAAAGGTTCTTACGAAAAAGTAAATCATAAAGCTCCACTATAATTTCCCTGCCATTACAGCGATAAGATGGTTTCGGCGTTAATCTCCCGCCTGGTCGTGCTCTTCGTCGGCACGTTGTACCCAGCGTACGGATCTTATAAGGCCATACGAAGCAAAAATCCTCGGGAGTATGTCAATTGGATTATGTACTGGATCTGCTTTGCCCTATTCACATTTTTCGAAACGTTCTCCGACATCTTTCTCGCGTTCTGCGTACCGTTCTACTATGAGCTGAAGATCATATTCCTCGCGTGGCTGCTTTGTCCGGCGACAAAAGGTTCATCGATACTCTATCGCAACTTTGTACATCCGCGTCTAGTTCGTCACGAGCAAGACATAGACGACATGATCTCAACAGCGAAAGAAAATGGTGTCACAGCCATTTGTCAGCTCGGTTCACGAGGGGCACAGTACGCCTCGCAGCTACTAGCATCGACGGCCATCAGAGGACAGCAGGTAAGCTTAACCAGAAATAATTCTTCCAGCATACACAATGCAATTGTTCTACTGACTCTATCATTTATGTGACTTTGATCATATAGATACGCGTCCTTTTACTCTTTCTCTACGTATCCCTCTATTATGTACTTGGATATATGTTAGTTATAAATGACTATTTTTAGTGCATGTAGTCGATGCACTGTGGCCTTGTAGATACTTTTCTAGATTGATACTAATATTATTAATTATCTTTAGCCCTACAAATGCAGCTTTGTCACTGGCTCGACCTCAGTTGACTGCAGTTTTTGGGCAAGCGAATCGAATTGCACTGTTTATAGCACAAGGACGATTGATAAAACAGGCCTTCGCTTATGTTATATCCTGGCTGCCATCGTGTGAAGGCGCTCAATATGGGATGGATCAAGCTAGGACCCAATATGATAGAGTCATTAAGCTGATTGGAAGCACGGAAAACATTATCCTGACAAAAAAAACTGTGTTTTCCTAACCTCGTGTTATTCTCTAAAAATGGAAAGAAATAATACCTTCACGAGCTACCCGTGTTGTTGTGGGCGTAACTAATGTCGCAAAGGTCAATGATCCTTAAAATTGTGTTGTGTGATAAACATTCTCTATATAGGCATGCCATTATGTTTCTGAATTAACCAATAGTTTAATACAAATTCGGGATATCATGAGTCTTCATAAACACTATAAAGGATTATGGCTATTGTGCCGTTTTCTGAAACAATGACGCGTCTTTTATGAAGTTAGCGTTTATTGGTAATAACCAACATTCCTCCCGCGTTATTTAGTATTATGCTCATAATTATTTATAATTGATTTCGGGCAAGTATTAAAATTCGTATTGTTGTAGGCTATTGACCCCCCCCCCCCCTTTCACTGCATAATGGCAAATCGAATGCCACTAAGAATGTAATGCTCCGCTTGAAAAGTTGTATCAACATGATTTAATGATAATAAAGATAAACATCATTTTTACTATCATGGTGGAAGGAAGGCGAAAGTGGGGGGGGGGGGGGGGCTGTTTTCAGCTTACGGTGTGTTTCAGGGCTCTTTTGGCTCCAGTAGCTTTTGCGAGATAGTTTTAGCTCCAAGATAAAAACGTGACCGAACAAATGATTTATTTACGTACAATATTACTTCAATTTGATCAAGAGATAAATAGTCGCTTAAAAATGACACAAACTGTATCTACGTCAGGAGGATAAGCTGAAAGTTAGTACTACTCAGGTGTATCCAGGAAAACATAGTTCAAACAGCTTGGATTTTTTGTGAACTGACATTTCAGAACTCTTCATACTCAAGTTATACAATACAATTAGAAATACAGTACAAACAAAGATATTAAAACATCAAACAAAATGAGGTACGAATTATAGTTTAATGCTGTGACATTAGTGATTATTTGTAAAACACAATGACACTAGCGCTACATGATGTTTTCGAAGCTTTTTGCAATTACATTGACGTATTTGTGACCTATTTGACAATTTAATGAAAAGGCATATTATATGTACGCTGCGGCATTAGAAGATATTCCAGACCTTTTATCCAACTGCTTTGTGTGTGGGAATACGTGCTATTACAATCA
The DNA here is from genome assembly GCF_002532875.2 of Varroa jacobsoni. Taxonomy (NCBI): domain Eukaryota; kingdom Metazoa; phylum Arthropoda; class Arachnida; order Mesostigmata; family Varroidae; genus Varroa; species Varroa jacobsoni. The sequence continues at coordinate 209,882 of NW_019213291.1, read as the reverse complement.
TAGTGTTAGGCTATGGCGTGTCTAATCACTATCTGGTTAAATTAGAAGTTATCGTAATTAGAAAACTATAAGATACTTTAGAAAAAATTTGCGCTTCGAGTACTTTGATCGGACAAAAAATACGGCAACCATCTATATTTTATGTAGTATTAATTTGATTATGTCCTGCCATATGTGAATAGGATTATTAAGATAAATTATAACATAAAGTACTACTTGTATTGGAGCCATATTCACTCTACTTAGGGATTTTTGATAGTACGTTTTATTCGCATATAACACGAGACCCCCGAGTTAATACGAAACGCAAAAAAAATCCGTCAATAGAGGTAAAATCACTCTCAAATATTACTCCATTAGTCAGGATAAAGTTTCGAGAAAATATTTCGGAAAAAGATTCATCGGGCATTAATTCTTACGTTAACTGGTTATTTATACCATCAGTAATTTATATAAGTTACACCACTGATATCTAAGCCTTTAACTTTTCTGGTTAAAAAAGCTCGATGGGCTTTTCACTAGAGAGGGATGTTTGCTGATGATGTCAACGTCCAGATCTGTTCAGACATATGAATATCACTCTGTGACTCGGCATTGTCTCACATTAAGCGATAATAAATTCGTATTTAACTGTAATTATAAATAATGGTTAATTGTTATTTCATAGTAACGGGTTCCTGTAAACAGATACGGATCAAACGTGCCTTACATGATAAAACGTATACGTATTGTACAATCGGTGGTCGGGACATTCTATGAATATATTGACGCAAATTTGGTGCACCCTGTGCATGTTCCTTGTGATTTGTGTTTTTACGATTTTATTATCATATTACCGGTTTTTGTAAGATTTTGTGAATGTAAAAAACTTCAAGTAAATTGAACTATACGTGTGCAATACGCTTCAGGTGTTACTTCAGCAGCTCCAACGTTCATATAGCCATGGCGATATAAGAGGCAGTCTACCTGCAATCCTTTCTTCTGTACCTAACGGGCCGACAGGACCCCCATCTTTAGTCGGCGGGTCAGACAGCCTTAATAACAATGATAAACATGAAGTTCGACGGCGAGTCCCAGGCAGTCAAACGACACATGGAGCATCCCGGCGACAAGTTGTCAGCGAGTCACTTCCATTTTCTGATGAAGAAGACGATGATCTGTTCATGATCGACGAAGAACCGATTTCGCTTCAAGAAATGCAGGAAATAGCAGGAGGCGCGAACCATAGAGATGAGCCAGGGTCATCAGGCATAGGCGGTAATACTTCCAAGGATGAGCCACCCAAATTACCAGCCAAAAAGCGAGGTGGGTTGCTTTACTTTTTTTATAACTATGTAAACTTAATTTCAGACAATAATACAAGATTTAAGACACAAAGAGACACTATACAATAAACCACGACAGTTGTTTGCCGAAAATATGTTTTGGACCCAATATTATTCAAAAAATTACGCACAAACTAAGCTATAAAGTGCAGCGTATGAGGTTATTACCATTAAGTTGTGTATTCATCATTCATAAGTCTAATTAGAAAGAAAACGCCTACTGCGAAAGTATGAACAGATTTAAAAAAAAACTAATTAATTAGATGCACCCATAGACGTGGATACACCAATCAAAATAAACAAATTTAAGCATATTGGGTCTAAACCGTTTGCAAAATGTTAGTACATTTTTTGCCAACAGTTTACAGTATTGCTTCTATTTTCATCTTGTTAAGCATCCAACTAAAGAGACTATGCAATTCACGCAAGAGCGCCCAAACGAAACATTTATGCATATTTATTTAATTCAAATTTTACTTGATGTACAATTGTACAATGTACTTGATGTACAATGACATGTACAATTGTATGCAGTATTTATATATATATATGGTAGTAAATATCTAGTCTACGTTCTGTCCACATAGACGTGACAAATAGATTTGTTTCATGTCAACGAAGTTCGTCTCTAGTCCTGCGCATCTATATTAACACCGTTAAAGGCAAAAAATAGAGGACTTGACAGATAGTATGATAGCCGTATTATTTGAAAACCCTAAACCTAGTGACAGTTTTTAGGAATAAGTAAGAACTCAAGGACAATAGCATGACAATAGGGCGAACCAGTTTTTGGCGGCTGAGCCAGGCTCTTGCTTCTGTTTAGTTGGTCGCTAGTAGCTCAGCTCCGTTGATTAACGTTAGTCAGAGATAGTCTGACAGCAGCTGACTCCTGCACTTGTTCCATTTAGTTGTTTCTGTTGACTGTATCGGCTGTTGACTCTGACGACGTTATCATAACGTAGCAGTCATCGCAGAGAATGTAGAAGCAGCAGCCGCTGTAATAGCATTAGAGCGCTGACCTTATACGCGCGCAGAGGCACATTTGTAAGTGATCGCTTGTTTCTGTGAAGCAGATACATAAACTGTGCGTATTAGCCAGGAGTCGTTGTACGACAAAGAACATAAACGCAAACGTGGCAAAGCCCATATGTAAATAGATTGTTTAAATTTTCGTGGCTTTTCCTTTCGGCCAAAAACTGCTCACAATTTTTTACACAAGTACATTATTCTAGGTTTTATACGCTATGGAAACCGAGAAACGATATAGCACAGTTATAGGTATTAAGAACTCCAATTTTACTATGATGACTACCAAAGAACCAATTTTACTATGATGATCTAGTTGAATATTACTTTCTAAATTTGACCTGCTTGATGTGCTAGAAAAAGAACTAATTAATATGTATCGAAGTATGTAATACAAGACTAAGCTTTTCATGTAGGATCAGTAATTATTGTCGACTGCATATGATTATATATGAAGAAACTGAAAATGTACATGTGTGAATGTCCAGTAACTGATAATATTGAATGAGTGAACTAACCTAAATTTACACCTCTGGTGGGATGTTGCATGTGTGCTTTCATGGTATGCTTTGTTGTGCGTTTGCTTCTTGGTTTTTGTTTGACCTCGCGTGTGGATGGTCTCTCTATGTTCTGTTCTTGATATGTACTTATTTCGTCGACAAGACGGGAACCATCTAGGCTATACCGTCGAGATGGCGAGTGATGATAGCAGTGACGAAACAGAGGACAGTTCCACGGATCAGACCAGTCAAGATGAGGAGATGGACGACGATTCTGGTGGCTTCGTAAACGATAATTTTTTTCGCGGTGAGAGCTCGAATTAACAAGATACTCAATACACCGATTTAGTCGTCAGCATGTGTTAGATATGATAGTATATTTAAACCAAGTTTAGTTGTTTGTCTGGTCCTTCGTTTGGAAACGAAGCATCATTTCCAGATAAGTTTCCATTGTCGGTCAATAGTTTATGCAGTTTCTTTGCTCTGTTGGATTCAGTAAATTTTACCGTACTAACGCGATTGTGAATTACATAGGATTAGACGTTTCAACCTAATAAGAACTATTAGTTTTCTATAAAGGGTGTAATAAGGCTAAGCTTATAGTGGGGAAAGATTAAACCCCAGAAACTTTCAACATAGTTTTTAGTAGGATTTAAATTTAAATGGGTGCTGCGTTAACAATAAGCTGGCCTCTCCACTTGACAACATGTTATTGATTATATACGCAACTTAGCTTTTTTCCATTATAAACCTGTTTTCACCGCATTCTCTAGAGCATTTGGAATTCCCTTCAGCATTGTTGATGGTTTAATTTTAAATTATTAGGAAATGTTGTTACGAGCTGTTACACGCCATTCTTAGAGCAAACCTGCTCTAAATTCATGTACGGGTTTCGGTGAGGGGTTTAAACGGAGAATTGTAGGATAGTTTTACATAAAAAAAGCCATGATAATGATTTGACGATTCTGTTGTATATTACGTATTTGCTGTACCGATGTATCTAGAAGCGTAAAGAAAAGGTTTGTGGGGCTGAGTAATTGAATAGTTTCGACCAGAATTGCGTCGTGAATTGGGTTTCTTGACTTTAAAAAGTTAACATGTTTGTTCGCTGTGATAGCACGTAGTAAAAATTAATAGGACAGTTAATACCCAAATTAATAGCTGCACTGTCAAAGGCTTTCACTTGCCTGTTGAATGATATAATTTTAAACTGGTAGGTACTGCATTTTCCAGCTTCCATTTTTAATGGAGTAATAATAATAATATTAATAACTCTAATAATAATAATAATAATAATTAATAACTGAGACTGCTTATTCATGGAAACGCCAACTATTATTGGCTATCATGGTCAAAATAGATTGATTGCGGTTCTTAAATTACTATATATTTATTCCATGAGTGCAGTAATATAAGCCTGTCTTCCCGATGCAGCTAGCCTAAATATATATATACAATTATGTACATATTAAGTACAATTATGCTTGATCCTTATGAATCAATGAGAAAGCACAGGTTTACACTCTTGTAGCGGTTTATTGTTTGACGGACGTAACGGGCGTACACGGACAATAGTCTACAGTACATTTTACTACACCATGCCCTATATAAAAATCCAATTTGCCCATGACGTTTTGCATAAGGCACATGGCATCGTCTTTATTAGCAATGGTATGATTTATCCTATATGCTGTTTCCTGATAAGTATTCTGATGTACGTTGATGCACTGCAGCCAATTTCTTTTCAAGCTACTACCTGGTTAAAAGTCGCTTTGAGCAATTGTTTGTTTGCAGGCATATAGATATTGAACTTGAAGTGCTTTCATCGTGAACGAAGAAATTATCCTTTTTCAGTTATCAGTTTCGCTAATGCTTTACTTTGAGCGATGGTTGTTGATGATATATTTACCCACATCTTCTCCGTTTAAGAAGTTTTCGTAACCGATTGCCTCGATTGAAGGGGCCGGACAATCGAATTGAACACGTTTTCACGAGTGCAAATGCTATCTAGAATGTAAAAATGTTTAAAATGTACCATGATTTAAAGTACTAACTAGTTAATCGTATAGCAATTGTCAGCGATTGTAATTACGAAACATGCGTTGTTACTCGACAACTAGTTCCATAATCACTACAAGTTAATTCAACACAGACATTAGAAGCACCCATATTTTTGCTAATATTCTTGTATTAAATATGCATGTAAGCTGGTGAAGTCCGATGATGGTATAGTAGGTCAATGACACGGTTGTCATCCTCAGTGTTGTACAATTCTAATACGTAGGTAAAATGTGATATGTAAGTGAGAAGAGAGGAATAATAAATTTGTCTGGAGTTCCTTATTGATTCTTATTCACCCAAGATTAGATTTTCAAACAAAAGCACACGCATGTATCAAACGATAATCCATTATAACTGTTGTCGCTATATTACCCGCGATAAAAAATAATTCTATTATTTCTGTTAGTTAACGTTAACAAGTTCTAGCGTGGAACTTTTTGGACATCGCAGCTATAGATGAAACACAAAGCAGCTATCTCTCCCATCCATTCGTATTATGTGGATGAGTACTAAACCTTTAGCGGATTCCTCACAGTCACTTCTGAGTCGAACATTGTAAATTGGTTTGATACATATTATCATTGATTGTAATGTTTTGATAGCTATTATCACTGTTGACCGGAGCTACAAATCACTTCAACAATATTTACTAATCGGGTGAGACCGTGTATGCGCCACTGACAAATGGGACCCCATGTATCCGTCCCTTGCTTTCACACCGATTACTCAGCTTCGGTTCAATATGCAGTCGATGGTAATAATGATGGCGAAGCGAAGTGGAGACCTTTTCAAGGAAGCTGGCCCTAGCACTGGCCGTATCGAGCGTAACCGCGACTCTTGCTTATTAATTGTGGCGTTGCAGATGCGTTTGTTTCTGTTGCACAGTCACGGCTTGTCCAAATATCCGACCGTCATTAACGCAACTGACAATTAGACCCATCAAAACAATCGTTTCGTTCCAATACAATACTAAAAGGACTGACGTTGTAGCGCGCGATCCTGGCTGGCTGGCTGGCTGGATGGATCCCAGTACCTTCTGCACGTACGGCAGCAGATCTCTAAGTGATATGTTTTTTAACGTCTGAAAGAGAGATACCGCATTAGACAAGTCGCCTTAGAAACGCGTCTTTAGCACTAAGAAGGTTACAACAGAAAATTTCCGAAATTAATGATCGGTTAGCCGATAGAGAGACACATTTGCTTCTGATTTTCCAGTTTCGTTGAGTAGACACTAAGGCAAAGAGGAGTTTAAATGGCTGTCCGTTTTGGTGCATTGTTATCAGCAGTGTGGCTGTGTAACCCTCAATAGCAGAAAGTATTCTCCTTGGTTATATAACTAATTAGTACTAATGTTATACATACAGATCTTCTGGAATTAATAAGAAGGCTAACAAATATGCGCTGTACAACAATTATCGTAACTTGATTTTAATTAAGCTCTTATTTCTGTTACGGCCTTGTAAAAGGCATAGTGAAATATGTTAGAAGACTGCAATCTGCTCTATACAAACGATTTCACTGTATTTTATTATTAGATTTCACTGTTTTTTTTTATTATTTGCGGCCATACTATTATAGAAATAGTTTGCTGCTGCTGCTGCTGCTGCTGATGGAGAAAGAAGTGTCCGAACATTTTCTTAGCCTTTAGATTTTTAGCGAATATTATAATCGATGTGTTTATCACTTTCTCCAAATGGAACGAACTAGGGACCCGTGTCCTACGAAAAGTGTCCTATACCATTGTGCTTTAATCAATAATCACGCGAAGTCTTCTCAACAATAATATTAATGTTTAAGTAGCCTTCACAACGGTCCACTGTCATGATCATGGTCAGCTAATATATCACTTCGCATTGGAATTACATAGACAACAGAGAAAAGCAGATACAATGCTTATTTATCCATAATGATTCTACATCATCCTGTTGTTATCTGTTTTCTGCTTCAGTTGTATGGGCATGCCTAAAAATGTCTTCTAGTGCTATCAGATGTTAGTGGGTTGTATTTCCGCTTGTGGCAGCGGACAGTTACAGCCCACAGTGTCCACGCGTGTTGTGTGATCAACCAATGCTCACGAAAAATAGAAACTCTTAAACTAATTGCTTTGAGCGGCCTTCTTTGTGCGGTTGCAGTTTCTGCTACTACTTTGCTACTAAATTGAAGGCTATTAGGCGTGACTGTTTGTATATGGCTGAGGTTATTGCCTCATTGTGGTAGGCCACCTCGCTGATGAGGAGGACGGTATTATACAAACGCAGGTTCCACACCTACAGCCAGCACCTGACTTCGGACTTATGGCCGTCGTCTGTAACGTATACGTATGGAAGACAATGTTACTCCATGCATTTGGAAAGCCACTACTTGGAATCTGCGTTACGTCCAGGTTACAAGCGGCTTTCATGCTCAGGTTACACAGAATAAGGAATTTAAATTTTTCTCGTCCTTTTCGCTAAATATTACGGCGTTAGATCTTGTTACATGACAGAGGTGTGTTATACTTGGTTGTGGCGTATATTTGCCTGTCATGCAAAATAACTCGTAAATGCGATACAGAATCTGGACGTCGTTAGGCGGAGGGGGCTAACTTGCGACGCTGCCCGTCGATACGGCAAGAGTTGCAGGGACCTGACTGTATGATAAGGTTTCGCCGATCTATTGGATGCGGATGAACGTACAAAATAGCTGGCGCTAAGACGTGTCCTCCTGACTAAGGAAAGGGCTTTAAGCGAGACTTCCCGATAGACCGCAAATATCAACCACAGACACCCGACTTCAAACAAGTCAGATCATGTATATATACTTGATGAACGACCAATCGTATTATGTAGAGGGACTTAACGTAAGCATCTGTATTTATAGGCTGAAGAAGTTTTCAGAACATATTATTTTCAGTCTCTCAAGCGAACGACTCGTCACGTGACAATACGGTTTTCATGTGCGTACGTGCGTTCATCGCTTTTGTCAGTAAGCAAATCTAAAATCTCCTAATACATAATTTAAAAACATTTATGGCTACTTAAATCATTTAAGACAGGAAGATGAGTTGAATCACGAGGATAGCCGGTATCGGTCTGAGCTCAATTGTAACGAATCTATTTTATTGTGATATTGTTCCCGCCCTCGCCATCTACTCGGCCTTTTTTAATACGGCACAGTGATGTTGGGTCATGTTAATGTGAGTTCGCCCAGGTTAAGCCTTCCACTGGTGAGATATTATATATGGTAGAAACACATCACGATGAGTCGCTTGATTACTCCGAGAACAGCTGACTTGCGAAAAAGTAAATGAGGCTTCTGTCGCGGCAATGACAGTAGTACCTCATTTATGGAATTACTGGAAAGCGAGATTAAAAGGCCAAAATGCGGTAAGATATTTTATGATCAAGAAAAGGATATTATTAT